>NC_079337.1:38616057-38916057 GCF_029582105.1 Oenanthe melanoleuca | reverse complement strand
CCATTCATCATCATCAGATGCTTTTCTGTGAGGCATGGCTTGCTCCCAGCTGGTGGCCCTTTGTGGGATGCTTGTGCCTGCAAGTGACCAGAGGGGTGCTGTGCCCCCAGTGGGATGCACCCATGCACTCCAGCCCCATGCACTGATGCTGCTGCACAGCCATGCACCCACCTTCCCATGCACCATGAGTCCCTGTGCCTGGGAAGCTGCAGCAGCTCCTGCCAGCCCTGCAGCAGCACTGTTTGCTGCCTCCACTTCAGTGGCCATGGCAACTGCTGTTGTGTAATGAAGTGTTGCCAGCATCCAGGCCAGGAGCAGAGCTCTGTAAAGGAAATGAAAAATAAAAAAAGAAAATCAAAGCATGGAAAAGCATGATGTCAAGCCAATGAAATCCAAGCAGCCCCTCTGGCTGGCGTCACACACACTTTTCCACACTGGCTGCCTGCAACCCAGCCTTGCCATGGCTGACCCAAGAACTACACTGCTCAAACCACTGCATGTGGTTGTTTCTGCTACTGTGCTCTTTCCTTCTCCCAGTGATAATCAAGAACAAATTGTACCCACCACTCATCTAGTCTTCTAGGAAGTGGTTCAGACAATGAAACACATCTTACCAAGCACCTAAGTCAACAGAATAGGGTACCTACTTCAGCATACCAGGCTGGATGGAGCAGCTTAAATATTTGTTCTTTTGACCCAGAGTTTTTTTGCTGAAAATGCCTTCATTGCAAGAAGGAGTGTTTTTAAAAGTGCCAGAGCTTGAAGGTCTCTCTAGGTTTGTCTCCATGAGGGGCAAATTCACTAAAGAAGAAGGAGGCCTGGATGCAGGGGGGCCTGAGCCCTTTCTGTGCCAGCCAGTTCAGATGCAGGAGCCTCATCTCTGCTATGGTGAGCCCTTGTCAGGCCAGGGTGTCCCAAACAAGCATATGGGAAATACACTGCACCCTACAGAGCTGCTGGGTTTTGGGTGATTTCTGACTGCCTCCCATTGCATAACAGGACACAAGGAAAGACAGGCACTGGACAGGGAAACTCTCACACATTTTTTTTTAAAAACAAAGGGTAGAAAAGCAGGAACAGAGATGAAGGAGCAGGTATTGACTGCCAGCCTTTAATCCCTGGATTCCACAAGGGCATCTCACCTCTGCAGCCTGTAGCCCTTGCCAGGCTGGCCTGCCAGAGTGTGTTTGGGAGAACGAGAGGGAAATGAAGAAGGAAAGCTGTTTTCTAAACAAGGGAAGGGGAAATTGCCTCTGTCCCCAGACAGAGTGGAAATTTGAGGAAATGCTATGTTTGCACTGGGCAATTTCTGCTTTTCTCTCAGGGTTTTCAATCAACACTAGCCTTGGTAACTGGTGTCTGTGAGCTAAACACTCTGAGACAGCAATGCTGTGAGGAGAAAAAAAAAGCCAATGGAGCTTTAAACTACTTGCAAAAGTGCCCTGGTGAGTGCTGTTTCCCTGCCACTGTAAAACCCCAGGTGCCCCATCTCACTGTGAGCTCAGGAGAGCCCTCAGCTCCTCCAAGGCAGCAGCCACAGCTGCTTTCCCCATCACAGGCAGTGAAGCCTCAGCTGTCACCGCTGCCTGGCAGCATCCCCCGGGACACCGAGCCTGTCCAGGGGAGCGGGCAAGGCGCAGGGAATTGTCTCGGGGAGATGGCAGCCACCTTCTGTCACACCTGGCACAAGGGCAGGAACCTCGGGTGGAAGTTTCCACCCCTTGTATAAATGCATGTTTATTTAAAAAGGGACTTCGTGCAAAGAGCGAGAACCCACCCTCCTTTCTCCCCTTGCCATTGCATCCCTCCCTGCAGGGATGGAGGCGCTGGCTCAGCCCGGGGCTCTCCAGGCAGCTCCTCCATGGATCCCCATGGATCTGCGGGAAGGTGCTGGGGCTCGGAGCGAAGCACTGGCGTGTCTGGGCTGACATCTAGTGTCGGCATGGACGGCGCCTTGCCTCCCTGAGCTGAAAAGAATGAAGAGAACATTTCTTTGCTCAGCACTTTTAATCTGGTCAGAGACCTGACCCATAAACCCGCGAATATCTTTGCTCCCTATGATTATAAAATAATCATAGAACACCCAAAAGTGGAAATAAATACTGTTAAGGAAACTTCTCTGCCCTAGATTTCCTGCAGCAGAGCATCAGGTGTCTGATTTCAGCAGGGGAAAACATTTGATAAAGGAGTGGTGCAGCAATAGGAACAGCTCAGCCTGGCTGGCTACAGGGAGGGACACAAACAAAGGAATCCCTGGGTTTTTATATCCTTACAGTCCATGTACCTGTTCCAATGGTTATCTATGGGTCTGGGGTCTTCCAGTTGTTCACTAGCTAGACAGTTATCACCTTCTGTCACCTTTCACCTGTGTTTTTCTATTTTGACATAGATCTGTTCTGACTTTTCTTTCCACATGGTACAGTCATAAAAAATAATATTGTAACAGGCATTTTATCTGAACGCTTATAAATATGTGAAGGAAGAGGAAAAAGTTTTTGTGCTCTACTTTCCCCACAAAACTGGGAGGGATTCTTGTGCAAGAGGGGACCCTAGGTCCTGTTGGTCAAAGTCCATAGTGTTTATGCAGGAGTTGGCTTTGCTGAAAGGGTCAGATGGAGTCAGGGAGCAGATCTTATCATCCTGACAGAGCAGGCATCCTGTCAGTGAAGTTTCCCCAGGAAGTTTCCTGTTGCTGTTTAACCTTTAAATATGTGGTCTTTCTTGTCAGATTTCCCAGCAGATATCCCATTTCAGACAGCCAGGGAATTCATACCTTAATTCAGATGGTGCAGGGAATCTTTTGGAACCATAAACTGTTTGCTCTGTACACAAACTTGAACTTCAGAACATACACGGAGATACTTTATATTAAACTCTGGCCCATTTAAAGACAAAATTGTCCCTCACATTGTTTTAGTTATAGGATATTTTACTTCATAAACCATTCAAATATATGCATATATGTGTTTATGGGCATGGTTTATGTTTGATACAGATGCTCTCTTTATCTTCATGGCCACATTGCTGCCATCACACCACATGCAATCTGCCTCCCCAGCATAAAACCAGAATAGCTGAGAGTTGATCTTGGCATGTAGAAACAGCCACTGAAAACAAATCTCTGTAGAGGAACTGCAGTTACTGAAAGTATCCTTTAGTGACAGGTTTCCTCCTGGCTCACACGATGCCAAAGAGTTTGGATGGTGGATCCTCTGGGGAGAAAATTGTCTGACATAGCACAAACAATATACATCAAGGGTAGTAGCAAGGGTTTGGGGTTTCATAACCATCTTCTATGACACCAAGGCCATCATAGCATTTGAAGAATCAGTTTTCTTCCAGAAGCCTTATTCCTGAGCCAGCTGCTGCTGGAGGTACCCACTTGGGCAAGCACTATCTCTGCCACAGCAAATCACAGCAAACCACAGCAGATGGGGCTGCTTTGAGACCACACCTCAATTATTAAATCTGATGTGTTGGCTCAAAAGAAGACAAACCCTACTTCTCTTTTACGATGTATTCTTTTAGAGTGAGTCCTGTAAAGCATTAGTGGTTTCACATTGCATAAAACCATGTAATGCTTTTGTTTTGAGGAAAAGCATACTAGCAGCTGCACAAGGGCCACATAAAAAATGACTTTGGATGAGTAATCATGAGTTTCTGCCTATGGGCTATCCAGAATGAAACTTGGTTCAGAGAATGATGCTTCTCTTCTCTTCTTCAGAAGAGTTTTTCCAAGCTCCTCTGATCAGTATCCCACAGATGAAGTTGCTCAGTCCAATGTTTTGGCTGCTTGGAAATGCTGGCTTACTTCCAGGGCACTTTTGAGTCTTGCCTTTTGGCTGGTGGCAGCAATGTTGTGCTACCCACAGACAGTTTTCTAAGGAAAATGTCTCACACTGGGGTTTTGAGCAGCATTTACCTTTCAGTTTCTTTGGCTTCAGATGTGCTTCAAGTGTCATCAGAAGAAAACATTTAATGGCTCATGCAATGTATCTTTAGTTACTGTTCATCCAGTGTCTTGCTGACAGATGCTTATGTCACACATTTTAAAATAACACACTTTTAATTCATATTTAGAAAGTATTGGTCCAATCTACCACCTGTAGGTGATTCCTGTGGCTTATTCCACCGTGGCAGCAGTGCTATGCTGATGAGGACTGAATGAGCAGGGAATGGCACCCCACAGCACTCCCAAGGGATGTGCTTCACCCCTGTGCAATACTAGTTCCCAAAGGAGAACAGAAATTGGGAATCACTTTCCAAGCCAGAGCCATGAAGGATGCTGGGCACAAGAAAGTGCCTGGGAATGATGCAGTGACTGGCAAGGGGCAGTGTGAGCATTCAGGTGAGAGGAAACCACATCAGAGAGACCCAGCTGGTGTCAGACACAGTGACACTGACTCTTTCCCCCAGGGAAGGGAGTGGATAACTCCAGTACTGTGCACAGAGCATGGAGAGCATGTTGGCACTGGCTGTGCTTCCACACAGGACCATCTCCTGGATTTGTGCCTCACCCTCAGGTATGGGGACCTCAATATTTCTCCAGTCCAGCCAGGGTGGACACAGTTTGAGATGCTCCCTTATACCATGTTATAAATCCCTGCCTGCAGTACTGGAAATATTCCTGTTTTTCCTGAGACTGTGCTGCCTCTGAGCTGGTGCAGCCATTTCCAGCTTGTGGAAGAAACTGCAGCTGTGGGGGAGTATAACAAAATAAGCCAAACTCCAAACAAGGAGAGCAAACTAGCTCTTAACCTTATTTCTTGGAAAAAAAGATATCCATTTCAAATGTTTCTTGCACCTGCTAAATGCATTAGCAGTGGTGTTGTATCCTGAGCGAGCAGTCCTGATGAAAGAAAAATAGCTTCTTTGTTGTGATCTGGTGTGCTTGTGACAGCCATTCAGGAGATGATTTACAACTCCGTGCTGGAAGCTGGACAACCACACTCAGTGCTCACATGGCTGCTCTCCATCGTTTCCAAACTTCCTTGAAAGAGCTAAGAGCTTTGCCACCTATTTTCTCTTTCAAAAAACATCAGAATGAGGTTTTGCACACGTTGGCCATGCCAAGGAAAATAAGTCCTTATTGGGAATTGGAGCAGAGGGCCATTTGCCCTGGAGGTTATTACAGGGTGTCCAGTTCCAGCAGCTGACAGCACTGCAGGAAATCTCAGACGTTTTTGCTGCCATGCTGTGGATTAACACATCAGCATATTGTCAGGAGGAGAAACAGAGAAAATATGAGCCAGGTGCTATTAAAACAGACTGAGCAAAGAGCTTGGTTGGTGTCAGGCTGCCCCAGGGGACTGGGGCTGGAGGAACCGCCCGTGCTTTCCACTCCAGGCCACCAGCTCTGCTCTGCCTATGTGGCTTTAGCCACTCTTTTCCACTCCTCTGCATGGGAGTGGCCAGGGACATGCTGGGATGCAGCCCAGAACCCAGTACCACAGTCCTGGTCAGCCTGACCTGTGGCAAACAAGAAGCCATATTTTCAAATAGGTTTTCACTCAGAAAAACATAGGGATGGGGAGCCCAGGATACTTCTGACACAGTATATCAAAGGAAACAATTGTGGCCTCCAGCACTCATGGGCACAGCACAGGGTTCCCTGGAAACAAGGTGAAAATGAACTTTGGGAACATGAACTACTTTGCCATGCCTTTCTGTGGTGCCTACTTAAAGTGGCAGTGAGAGCACGTCATTTTGTCAAGATGCAAGTGCTACTTTTGTGTACTGCTTGTTTTGGTGATGGAAGAGGAAGAATGACAAAGAAAACTTTTTACTGGTTATCCTGAGCAGGGGAAAGGGCACATTTTCACCTGCTTCTCTGTTGGTGGTCAGCACGGTGCCTTCCAGCCCACCCCACTCCTCCCTGCCCTATGTCAGCCCCAGGTATAGGTACAGGGAACAGTATGGGGAAACAAGAGCCTGGAGTGATCTGGCTTCATGACAATGTTCCTTGCCCACTGAACAGGTGATAGATCAGGCAGCTGATGTTGGAGGCCTGCCAGAAGAAAAGCACCTCTCAGAAAGAATACAAAGCACTGTGACTTCTGGCATCACCTGGGATGATGGATGCCCAAGAAGGTGTAAGCCTTCCTACTGTTTATTTCTCTTCATTTCAAGTGATCAGAGCTTTGTTTAGCTTCTTCTCTAAGAAAACCATAAAACTACCCAGAGCCTTAACTTCCCGGAGTCATTCCAGCTGAAGGGATCACTCAAGAGCAGCCCAGGGCAGTGTCCAGTCACTCAGGCAAAGGGATGACAGATGTGCTTCACACACACTCCCCCTTTGCTTGTTTGCCAGTGTTCACATGGGCTTATCTGGGCTTGAGGAAAAGCTGTGCCACCAGAGGATGTGTAAAACAGCAAGACATGCAGGATCCCTTGGCTGGAAGCTGGGAGGTCTCTCCACAGGCAGGAGATGGCCCCCAGAGTCCAGAGTCATTTACAAAAGAAGGAGAAAAGGGAAGTGGGGGCTCTTCAGGTTTGCAGCTTCTCCTGGCAGCATGAACTGTTGCTTTCTAGAAAAGGTGAGATTGATTGAAAACATGTTGACTTCAGGATGTCCATATGAAGAGAAAAACATTTTTACATAGCACTAAATAGGAGCATCTACACTGGAGGCATATTTCAGGGAAAAGAAAGGTATGATTTCACTCAAGTCTGTGATAAGTGTCTTGACAGAGAGCACAAGAATGTCAAATGACAGACTGTCTTCACTAGTGGAATTGGAAAAATTGGAATTATAAATCTCAGTACTTTGGAGAAGAGCAGTAATGCAAAGCCACAAAGTCAAGGTAACAGAAATAGGATGCAGATGTGGCATAGTGAATTCAGAGCAGATTCAACATCCTATCTGCAACATCTAGATCCCAGTGAAATGCTGTTGAAGTCTGCTTTGACTTGCAGTGAGAGATAATGAGGACAGAAATCAAGGGAATTGTCTCAGACAGAGACCTCTGAGTAGTCAGATGGAAAAACCCAATCAGATATCCCAGGACCGAGGGTTGTACCAGCTCCAGCCATAATTAATATATTAGGATTTCCCAACCTGAGCACACAGCTGGTGAGAGAAAGTGATGCTGATCCTGATGTCAAGATATCACTGTGCCTTCCTGTGGGGAAGGACGTCATCCATGGTGCCTAGACAGGGATGGGACCTTACCTGTAAGAAAATCTGATGCAGACAAGGTTTTCCTAAGAAGTTGTAGCTTGTTGATGGAGAAACACCCAAATCTGGGAAACAGATATCATGTGAATGTTTCTTTACCCCGAACAGTGGTTGGGTTGTAAAAGAGCTGTCTCTTCTCTATGGGAGTGAATTCCCCAGAGGTGACTCAGCAGTCAGCAAGATGAGAACCAGACACTCACAGTTTTTGAACAATGGGCAAAATTGAGACTTTAATCTGTGTCCTCCAGGTGAGGATTTCAATCTCCAGCATATCCTTACTAATGAATAAGATACAGTAAGGAAAAGCCAGGACTGATGAGACCAAAAATATGGAAGCCAAGATGAACAATTTGCAGTGGCACACCAAAAACAGTAAGGGCAACTGTAGGCAGCAAACTCTCTGCTGCACAGGGCATGCTTGCTGCAGGCAGCCTGTCAGAGGCCAGCCTTTGGCACCTAATTATAAATATTCTCAGGTTAGCTTAAATATAATAAACATGAACTGCCAGAATAAAGGCCTGTTTCTTTTTTAGATCATGATGCAAGCCCAACTCCCTCAGTTCTCAAGCACTAATGTCAAAAGCTGAAAGCTGAACTCCCTATAACCTCTGGGCTATAAAGGATGCCAAACACCAAATATTTTTTAATTTTAAAATGACGTTTTATGCTAGACCTGGATAGCTTACTTTGTAGGTATACTAAGTTCAAGCTAATGTTTTAAGTCTCTTTGTGCTCCATGAAGAAATTTAGCAGAAAGATCAAACATTGAATATTTTTTTATTCTTGGAAAGTAGGCACTGGAACACTGATTTGCCAGATATTTTAACCTCTCAAATTACCCCTCATTTAATGGGAAAATCTGAAACCCAAATACTTTGCTTAAATAGGTCTACATTTGACTAGCACTAGATGGCTGTAAGGTTGTGCAAGATTGTTAGACTTTAATCTCATACTTTCATCTTTTAAGGCTGATGCTTAAGCAAGATCATAAACTGGCAGGAACTGCTGTGCAAGGCACTGGTGGACGTGCAGAATAGCCTGTTGTTTTCTTGGAGGAGCCACTGGCATATGAATGGATGTGTTGAGTTCAAGTCCTGAGGAACATGTTTGTGTCACAGCCCAGCAGGATTAGTAACACCTACTTTATTTGGCTGATTATACTTTTGTATTTTTATACTAAATAAAGTAATCTTGATCAACCTACCTAGCTTGCCAAGTTTTCATCCCCACTCTCACCATTACATATTGACCCCAGTTTCTAGAAAAACAGTAAAATCCTTCACCAGGATTCCCCACCATACAGGAAATGACCACACAGCATAGATGAAGTAGAATATACAGTATTATATTAAAAGTCCAGGTGTTTAGGACTGACTATCTGATTTTGCTATCTAGCAAATTTAACTTCTCTGATTTCAACAGAGAAATGCATTGCACTAAGGTTTCCTCAACGAGATAAAAACTCCTGTGTTGCAGAACACCGATGTTCAGACAAGCACAGTCTCGGGCTAATTAAGTCATAATGCTGCAGAGATGTGATTTATAAATATTGGGGAAATAGTGGTGGGGGAGATGGGCTGATATCCAGCCAAAACTCAAACTCTTTGGAAAGCCTGAAGATGAGTTTCAGTCCAAGATATTGACACCCTCCCCTTGATCTGGACAGCCCTGTGCTCAGGCTGACACATCATGGGGTGAGGGAGGAGGTGGCCTTGGATCACATGTAGCCACCAGCTGGTGCAGTCTTCCCAGTGTTTCTTGACCTGAGCTCCTATGTATCTTTCAGTGACTGAAGTTCCCTGTGCAGTGAATTTAAGCCCACTGGTGGACTGTTTATTTTTCTTAATTGCCTTCATGACCGCTAGGAAGTAATTCATAACCCTCTATGGCTCTGCAGGGTTCAGGTTAAAATTGTTATTCCAAGCCACACTAGCTATATAAAACATGCTTTTCCTAAGGGGCCTCTTTCAGGAGCTTATTTGAAGTGATATTTGCATCCTCTCCTTCCCACCTCAGGCATGCAGATGTGCAGCCTCTCCAGTGGGCAGCAGCTGGCTCATATATATGACATCAGGCAGTGCTAACTGTGCTCAGTCCCACTGGAGACACATCCCCCCTGCTGCTGGCTCCCTCTCCCTCTCCCTCTCCCCCTCCCTCTCCCTCTTCCCCTCCCTCTCCCTCTCCCTCTCCCTCTCCCTCTCCCTCTCCCTCTCCCTCTCCCTCTCCCTCTCCCTCTCCCTCTCCCTCTCCCTCTCCCTCTCCCTCTCCCTCTCCTCTTCCTCTCCACTGCAGCAGTTCAGATAGCTGTGTCAAGTGGGCTAGAGTCAGCTGTAATTACTGCCCAAGAGAAACCATTAAGAGAGGGTGTTCTTGGATGTCTGGGTAGTGATCATATAACACTGGGTTAAGAGAGATACAAAGCAAAACACTTGAAAGGTTCGCCCACTATTAAACACTCCTGTTCACCCTCTGTAAGAACATAAAGTTCTAGAACGACTGAAGTGTGTTCTGTTTGTGTTTACCAGCACTGGGTGCATTTTCTTCCTGTGAATCTGTCCCACCTATACTTTTAACAGCCAGGGTCCCCAGGGAAAAGGAGACTTGCACACCCGAATAATGCTATGGTGTGAAGAGCCACCCTCTTTGCTCATTCTAGTTACACTTAATGAAAGCACAGCCTGTTCCCCAAGGAGACCATTGCCAAGGGGGCATTTACAGAGCAGTGCAAACAATGATGCACCAAGCCCATGCAGCTCCTTGCAAGGAAACTGGGAGCCATTGAGGGGTTTTCACTAGTTCATCAAGTTTCTTCATCTCCAAGAGATACTCTTTAACTAGAAAAGTTATTGATAAGACTTGTGACTATTTTGTAGTGAAGGATAGAGTAAGAGATTTGGAGAGGCGCTCTCTAAATGACACAATCGCCTGAATTGAGGCACTTCAAAGGCTGTCAATCAGGTTGGTCACTATCCCACTTTGATGTACTTATTATCCAGCATGTAAATGCTTTCAGTAAGGCAAGTCTCATACCAGATAGGTAGGCTGGGGAAAAATTTTGCCTCAAGAAACAGTGAAAGATGACTGCTTTTCTCCAGGAAAGCTGGAGCTTCTGGTTTTGAAATGCTCTGTAACTAACAAGTGTGTGACTTTTAGCATATACATGTGTACATGGCTGACAGCAAGAGCAACCCACTTCTTCTGTCTTGAATTCCTCGTGACTGAACTACCCCACACCACAGAAATAACTGACTTGACATGAAGTATCACCCAGGAAGATCTGAAGGAGCAGCAGGTGCCTTGCCTAATGCACACCTCCATGCAGAAGCATTTGTGAGAATGCACACAGCAGGAGCAAAGAAACTGATGCTCAACTCCTGCAGCCAGTGACTTCTACCAAGGTAAGACCTGTCAGCTCAGAGGGCTGATATTGCCAGAGGTCTTCTGTGGAAGTCAGCAGAGGGGCTAGTACCACCTGTGACTTTTTTATCTTGGGTTTGATGGGGAGAAGAAGAAAAACAGCAGAATTAGACCAGCAGAATTAAAACTTCAGACTGGCACAAACCCTCTTCCTCTTCTTCAAAGAAATCAAGCAGCTCAAGGCTTTTATGTCTGGATGTGCCCTGCCTTCTTCTCAGAGAAGAAGAGCCAAACTAGCCAGGCTGTATTGGTCAAAGTGTTCTACTACTACTGTGTGTGAAGGAGAACAGGAACTGAAAAGGAATTTCAAGCTGTCAATGAGTGATATTATGATTTCTTATCTTTCTTTCAGAAGAGAAAGAAGGACAAGTTTTCCTCTTAGATTTTCTAGTTCACTGGGGAAAAGAGAAAGAACGCTTTATTTTAGCAGCTATTGTTCTTGCAAGTGCTCCTGGGCCTAAGAACAGAGATAGAGTTGCAGTGCCAGGAAGGCTGGTGTATCTGACAAGGCAGATTGAACTATTGGTGTGAGCCCAGAGAATTTTCTTTCATTTCTATTGTCATGTTTGTGATTTCTGTAAGACTGGGGAAAAAAGGAAGGCTATATTAAAGGACACTGGAGGCACTTTTTCAAAAAGAATTTCTTGAACAATCTAAGTGGTTGAGGATTTTTTCTCAAACAATTTTGGGTACAAACAACAATGGGGTGCCTCCTCATGTTCAATTTGAGTTGAGGGATTTTCTTTCCTTTATGCATGTTTCTTCCTAAACCCTGTCCAACAGCTAAGTAGTGAGGACTGTGGTCCCTAGACACCAACTCAGCCTCTGTTAGCTTTTGTAAGAGCATTTGTATCAAAATATTGTTGTGCTGGAGTCTCCACGGCCATCTGGGGCTTTGTGCAGACAGGGTGCTTACAAATGAATGTGAACCAAAGCAAATCAACATTGCTTGGCATGAATGAAATGTATTGCTAGGATCTGTCTCTGCCAAGCTAGACTGTTTGGCTCCAGTCCCACTCTTCAGGGGGATTGTCTGTCAAAACACAAGTTGGTATTATGCAGCATCGTTGTTACAGGGCGTGCTAGTCCTTTAACCTCTCTCGGGCCTTACTCTTATCTGTTGAGTGGAAACCTGTAACTCTCCAATTCTTAAGGCAGACTTTGAGCTCTGGTACCTTGCATCAATAGTTGCTCATTGTCAGCTCAGATAGAGCTTTCTCATTAGGGGCTGTAAAATAAAAGATTGCAACCCTTTTGAAAGGAATTATTATTTTTCAATGCCTTAAAATATTAAGAAGACATATATTTGTACCATCTCATAATGGAAGCTTGGCTTCTTGATCTAACCACTTCAAAAACCTGGTCATCTTTTCAAGGTGAGAGTCCATCTCAGACATTTTACTATTTCAACTTTATTATCCCACTCCTTCACGAGCAGCAGCTGCTGTTCCTGCTGAGTCCTGCTGCTAAGCCCAGAGGCTGCACATTAGAGGACAAGCCAAGACATCAATGTGAATGTCCTCATGGCTCTGCCAAGAAGTGCATAATAACATTTCTGGACATATTTCTGAGTTCATTCAACCTAAGTATGGACATAAAAAATTACCACAGTGGCTTGGCCAAGACATGACATTACAGGTGGCTCCAAGCCCATGGCACAGTTTTTGCTATAGTGAAAATCCTGAGTAAGCACTACTAGAACTGCTGTCTCTTTATACAAGGGATGGGATGGGACTACCTCCCATCTTGCAAGTCCAGCCAAGGGCAGCAGGAGGATGCACATACTCCTTTCAGGAGGTGGATGAAGTGGCAGATCCTCAGCTGAGACCCTGTGGATTCTGGAGAAGGCTGAGAAGAGTGCTTACCCTCCATAGGTGTGCCATGCAGCACGTGCCATCCCTCAGGCAGGCAGTGCCCACACGCTGCCCAGGCTGTCACGTCGCCCAGCAGCCTGGGTGCAGCTGCAGCCTTGTCCCTGCAGGCAGGGCAGTGGCAGCCTTGCACAGCCTGGGACGCTCTCAGAGCACTGACCAAGTGCCTGGGTCACGCAGCCTTCCCCTCGCAGGGCAGGATTTCTGTGTTCTCCTTCAAAGTTCAGGCTAGAGCACGCCTGTACCAGCTGGCTTTCCCAGGCAATGTCTGCTCAGGGGACCAGGACCTTTAATCATGCCAGGGGACCACAGTCCAGATTTCCCTCTCATGGGCAGGAAGTTTTATGGATGGCCCCAGGGCTCAGCTGTCTCTGACATGAGGTGCAACACAGCTGTGTGACCCTGGGTTGATTTTTGCTGAGAAAACTGCTGCTGCACTGTGAGAAAATAAATTAACTACAGCCAAGCAAGATAAGAAAAATCAAAACATAGAATTAAAGTTGTCAAGATGATGATAGCTAGCAATGTAAGGCTTTGAAAGTAAATGTTATGTGAAGAGGGATAAAGCCCTGAATGACTAGTTCCCTATGTTCTTTAAAGATCCTTGAGTTGGAGCATTGAAATTCTCCAAGCCCTTGGCTCAGGTTTAACTGTGACAGTATGTCCCAAATGCTGGACTCCAAGAAGGGAATGGAAAAAGGGGTACATGGAAAAAAAAAGGGGAAAAAAATGCCTGGGCACATGACAGAGAGAGAGATGTGCATGAAGAGTGTATTTAGTCCACTGATAGGGAGGAAGCATGAGGAATTTTACTGAGAAGGTGTACACAAGCACAGGCAGCTGAAGGGCTTGAGCAGTTCTGCTTGGCTGCAGGCTCCTACTCCATCATCTTTCACCTTCCTGGAATGACTACCTCCTAGAGAAAGTCCCAGCACCCCTTCCCTGACAGGGCATCTTCCTTCTTGAGCTGGAAGCCCTGTGGGAGGAGGGCATGGACAGCACATCTCCAGCCCTGTCCTGGGAGCAGTGACCTGCAGGCAGCTGCTCTGGCTCATGGGCACCAGCACCTGGTGCAACACTGTGCAAAAGGCAAGCCAGGACACGAGGGGGGTTTGCAAGGACGTAAATAAGTGTTTGGGGCAAAGGGGGCTGAAAGCTGTCTTGCTGAGCTTGCATCAGCCCAGTGTTTGGAAAGAGGTAACTGGATGTGCAATGGGGAGCTCTGTAAGGAGCAAGGAGAGTTCAGATGCCCACACTGGGGTGGTGGCCAGCTATTGCAACCTTCCCCAGGTGGAAACATCTGCAAAGGGCATTTCCCACAGTTAGATGATGTTGTGAATGCTGCAAAATTCTTTTATTTGGGAAAAAAATTAAAAATTAAAATTAAAGTGAAGCAAGTAATGTGCAGTTGTGGCATACAACAGGTGCTGGCATTGCATTAGAGGTAGAGTTATGTTTCTGTGAAGGAGAAGGACCTGGTGATGACTCATGACTAAAATGTGAACATTTTTTCATTTTTAATATAAAATTAGGCACCATTCAGCACCGAATATCTAAATAATATCAACAGCTAGAAAATAAATGTATCAATTATTATCTAGCTGAAGCTAGATTTTTCTGCTGGTGTATCAAGGAGTAGGATTAGTCCCCGGGCAGCACAGAGGGAACAGAGAGGACAGGGACCTTTGCAGGGACTCGCATCCATGTAGAGAGGTGAGCCTGCTCGGCTGGAGCTCTGCGGTACCGCCATGCCATCGAAAGCACTGGACCTCAACTCGCACATACCGCACTTCCCAGCCGGGGAGATGCTTTGTACTAATCTAACCCTGAGTCCTATCAGAAGCCACCGCCGGAGAGATGCGAAGAAAGCCCGCGTTGGCGCTGCTGGAGATGTGAGGCTGTGTTCTAAAGGCTGCGGGTTCTCTCTGCGAGACCCTGCGAGCCGCAGCTCGAGCTGGGCAGGGCTGGGCTGTGCTGGGCTGGCCGGGAGCGGGCTCCGCTCCGCGCTGCGGTGGGAGCGCTCCGGGGCCGGGCTGCTCCTGGCCGGGGCCGCGGGCAGCGTGCCCGCACCGCCTCGGGAGCGCCTGCGGAGGGTCCCGACAGCTCCAGCTACTCCTGTGCTGAGCGCTCCCATCGCTGCGAAGCATTTCTTCCCGCAGCTGCGAACCCCAAGCTCTTCGCTCCGCTGGAGGTTAATCATCTGCTCGCAATTACCCTGTGCCCTCCCACGCCCGGCGGGGGGCAGCGCTGCGGCTTTAACGCGGGCGCTGGCAGCGGGAGGGTACAGCAGTGCCAGCTCCGGCCCGGGGCTGTGGCACAGCCCTCGGGAGGGGACAGCAGTGCCAGCTCCGGCCCGGAGCCGCGGCACAGCCCTCGCTGCCGCTGCCATGGACAGCCGCAGCCTCCTCGCCCTCCTGGCCGCTGCCCTGGCCGCCCTCCTGCCGCCCCCCGCCGCCTCCTCGTCCCACCGCAAGCTCCTGGTGTTCCTGCTCGACGGCTTCCGCTTCGACTACATCGATGACAGCGAGCTGGACGGGCTGCCGGGCTTTCGGCACATTGTGAACATGGGGGTGAAGGTGGATTACATGACCCCGGACTTCCCCAGCCTCTCTTACCCCAATTACTACACGCTGATGACGGGTGAGTACCTGCATTTCTGCGCTGTGATGCTCCCCATGCCGAGGTGGAAGGCAGCTCCCTGTGCCTTTTTCTTCCAAAGAAGAAAAAAAAATAACCCAAGTCGTGCTTTTAGCTGGGAGTTTAAAAGCACTGTGTTATTACAGACCAGAATTGTTTCTCTGAAACGTGTTCCAAACTTGGAAATGCCACCTGGAATTAATTTTTGAAGTTCGCTTTTGCTCATCCAAGGTGTAGCTGGGTCCCTACCTGCTGCCACCTCAGCATCACTGCCACTGGGGCTCCCTGGTGAGAGCACCAATAGGGGATATTGCATGTACATAGAACATAGAAACAACTGGGAATGCATGGAAGATGAATACTTAGAAGATGAAGACACTGCTCGGGGACTTTAATAAAAATGTGTGTGAACTGAGCGTGGCTACACTAAGAACTTATTTTCAGTCAGCAGGTCTGTTTTGGCAAATTCAGCATTACATTTCTCTTTGAACCATTTTTCTGTTTTCTTAACTTTGCTCTAAGTCCTCATATCTGTGATAATTCAAAATTGCCAAATGGAAAAACAGTCAGGATTTTTGCTTTTACTCCCCTGCAGCTTTTCAGAATGTCCAGGGGAGGCTTTCAGAAAACCGGGAGGAAGTCATAGTCTTCATGGTGCTGATTTGCTCTCAATCTTATGTCGAGGAACATGATTACAGTGACATTTGGAAGGTGCAGAGAGTAGAGATGGGCCAATTCCTTCAGAAACAGACACAAAGGAAGCCAAAATTAAGTTGAAAACCCCAACAAAACAGATTTTTTTTTTCTGGAATTTTTACTTGGATTTTTCTCTGGAGTTATTGAATAAACAAGAGTTCCTACCTAATGAGGAGGAGTAAAAAAATCTATCCTAAGATATGTGGCATCTTCTGCTATTCTTGGAACAATGCAGTGCCCAGTGATTCATATACTGCTTGCTGGGAAAGCAAATAGATGCCATTGTAAGACAAAGATCTGACATCAGTTGTGCCCAGCTTGTTTTGAAACTGCTTAACCCCTACTTCCCTCTCTCTCAAGAAAAACACTTTCCTCTTGCTCATCACTGGTCAGAGGAGTCTAAAACCATCACAGGGTTGCTTTTGATTCTTTTTCGTTATTTGGTACAAATATATGAATGCAGAATAAGTGCCATGACTGAAAATAGAGGTATTCCACTCCAGGCCACGTTCTTAAGGTGTACACAGGCAAACTGACTTAACACTTCATAAGTGCAAAAAATCTTTGGATGGAGCTGTTAAAGAGAAGAAGAAAAATGAGTGACATTTCACTCCTAATGACATTTAGTCATCATTCCTATTAAGTGTGTATATGTAAAGTGAAGTCTATAATCAGCCTTTTGAAGAGTTTTGAAAGCCTCCTACTTTGTACTCACAAAGAAGGAGTTTTAAGTGATGAAACACCACTACTGGACTTTTCATATTTTCAGAAGAGCTGCACCTCAGCCTGAAGCAATAAGGTAGTCTGTGAGACCAAACTTAACTCTTCTTGCAAGTCTCCCAGATTTTATGATAAGGATATCAATGCAAATACAATTTAATTGCAAATAGCAATTCACCTTCCTAACATATGAGTCACAGTAGTATTAAGTAGGTCAGGAGCCAACTGAGGACTAAGTTTAGGTGATGAACATTGCCCAGAGGAAGATCCAAGACTGCCCTTGAGCCCTTGGGGTGTTAGTGAATCCCATGTGTCTTGGCATGATAGCAGGGTAAATCCCATAGCTGCACTGTTCTTACCCTTTGGGGCCATGGTGCCATTTCCAGTGAAAGCAAGTTTTATGGGGCAGTGGGGTTAGGAGTACAGAGCATGTGGGAGATGTAATATTCAGTCTGCATCCATTAAGTTTGCAAAGCTAGGACAGGTTTTGGAGAAAATTCAGCATGGCAGGGTGACACAAGCATCCTGCCATAGTGACCTGCTTTGGGACTGGCAAGCTGCTGTCTCCCTGGTGCTGCTGTGTGGGCATGGGGGAGCTTTCCTCACATCTCACCATCCCCTCTGCTGCAGGCAGACACAACTGTAACTGGTTTTATTCCTATTTGTGACTGGGGTGTCTGGGAGTTAAATGCTGCCACAGTACCTTCTGGGAAATCAGGAACAAATCCTTCTTCATGCTTTGTCCTACATTGCTGTTTCATGAGCTGCTAGGAAAGCCGCATTTTAACTTCCAAAATATTGTATTTGTCTTCATAATATATTGGCATCTTTCAGCTAAATCAGTTTAAGAAATTACACATTCTCACCTCTGGCTTGTTCATTATATCCTACTTTGGTTTGGGTTTTTTTGTTGTCTTTTCTTGGTTCTTTTTTGATGACTATTCCTTTTCCTTCTTTCTCTGCTCATTCACAAGGCCTTATGGCTCCACATCCATTCAGGAGCATTCACAGCTGCCAGCTCTTGGACAACGTGTGCATAAAAGTGTTGTAGTTTGTATGTATATGATTTGCCTCTATTCACTCTTGTGATCAAGGCCTTTCCCTTCTGCCCTTCATCTCACATCCATGATTCTTTGGGACTCCAGAGCAGTTGAGTTGTTACTAAATGGGAGAAGTTCTCCATTGTTTCTGTGGCTTTGGAGGAGGACAGTGGACTCTGCCCCTCAGATACCATCACCATTGGGACAGGTCAGTCTCTTCAAACATGAACTCACTTCCTCCTCCTCCCCAGACCTGCAGGCAGAGGTTAGGGAGATCAGCAGCATCTGCCCCAGTGCTTATCAGTGCAGATACCAAAGTGCAGCCTTCAGCCCTGCCAGAACACAGCTCTCCTCTGCACTGGCAGCTCACAAGCAATGGCATACAGCACAGCTACCCACCTATCTGTAGGATCTTCTAGTCATAATATTTTACTTTACCAATAATTTCAAGAGAGCAGCCCAACTGAATTTAATATTCATGGGAAATGGCAAATGTACAGAGATTTTCAAAGCTATAACCCAATAGATGCAACCATAACTGTTGACCAAAAGCCACATATCTAAAAGCAACTAATTAACATATGCTAATGAGAAGCACACCCCTTTCTGTAGAGACAAGGTGCTGGGTGAAGCACTGACTCAAAGGTCAAATAGGACCCAGCCTGGTGAACAAAAATGATAAATTTTGGAAGGGAAGCATGGCAGGGAATGTCTTGCCTGTGGTCATGCAGTGCTTCATGGGTCCCCCTTCTGCTTATATGTGCCGTTGCTGTTAAACTGTGAGAAGATATTTGCTGGAGATTCCCCAAGTCACACAGCCTCAGCCAAGAGCCTGCTTAGAGGTCTTTTGCTTTCCTACACACCTACCAGAATTATGAGAAAGAAAACCAGAGCACAGAAAAATGTAAAATCATCAAGGCATTCAGAGTTTGGGATGAAGCTCCAGTCTTCCTGCAAGCCAGAGCATGGCCTTATCTACCATCACCTGCTATTTGCTGAAGAAGCATCAAACAAAAGCCAAATCAGGCCGGGTGCAAAGGGATCTCACTGACAAGCAAACAGAGAAGCTGTTTTGTTACAAAAACCTGGTGCTGTGCAAGGTAGCTCAAGGATGTGCTAGCTTAAAATCCAACTCTTTGAAAAGCAGTCTTCTCTAGCAACTTCCTTTATGCCATGTTTCTTAGTATTGGCTTCTACTGTGGGACAAAGACTTGTTTTTAAGTGGTTGGGTTGCTTTCTGAGCTGCTAGACTAAATCCTACCTGGTGTCCAGACTCTCATGGTGCAGTTAGAATATTGCAATTATTGCCCTGAAAAACATGTAATGGAGAATTAGGTAAAAGGAGATGTTGCAGCTGTGACAGAACTTTTGCAGGACTCTTTGTGGGCTTGACAAGGGAGGGAAGAAGCCAGTCCAAATATGTCTATTCAAATAGGCTCCCTTAATCATACCATGTGCTGTTTGTTTTGGAAAGGAAGGAATTAAGACCACAAGCCACCTCAGGTTGTTATCCTGTGAGGAGTTTTTAATTTTTTCCCTTCCCCTGCTGTGGCCTGGCTCTGCAGGGAGCTCTCATGCCAAGTCCAGTGGAAAGTCTGAGGTGTCCCTTGTAACCACTGCAAGCAGGAGTTCATGCTTCTGTGCCATATCTGTCAAGAAAAGCTCTGGTTGGGTCCCCCTTACCCAACAGCCAGCAGGTGTTGGAGGGGTGATGAAGGACTCCCTGCAGCCCAGCTCTCCTGAAGTCTCCCCCAGCTGAGAGCCCTTGGGGGCACCTCACATTTCCAGCCAGCATAAACATGAACAGACGGTATCTCATCTGGGATAGAAATCCAGAAAGCATTTCTTTCCAAGATCATAACTAGAAATGAAGTCTTTCTGGCAGGCCTTCCATGTGGATGTGCCAGCTGCCTGGTCAGCTGTGCAGCCCCACATCCAAGAGATATATTTCACTTGGCCTCCATGGGAGCAAAGGGAGCCCCTTATTGCAGAGATGGGTGGGGAACTACTTGCAGAGGAGCCAGCAAGGAGCCTCCATGTGCCTCTTTGGACAGGACTTGATCTTAAATAAGTGGCAGAGGGGCTGTGAGGTCCCCTGAAGCTTGAGGGGTGGTGGAGAAGGTAGACCAAAGGACATTTCAGACTCCTGCACCCAGAGTGAGGGCTGTGGCCTTTGCAGGGTGTCCCAGACTCACTGTAACACAGTGATGATGTGTTTGAGGCTTGTCTAAAATATGGGGTGGTGTGTGGTGTTTTCTCAGCCACTGCAGCTCATCCCTACATATGCATCATCTCCTCCTCTGTATAGCAGTAGGGAACAGGGTGACCTGGCAGAGCTCCCACGGATAGGTGACACCAAGGTCCACTCTGCCAGACTGAAGATTTCACCCATCTTCCATGTTTCTGCAATCTTCCATTCATTCCTCACCCTTGATGTTGGCACATTCAACTGCTGAGGGGCTTTGGTGGAGGATGCCAAAGTCTAACAAAGTCTACATCTGTTCACCCCTGAGCACAGCAAATCAGAAACATACACTGCACCCCATTGTTTTCTGGGAGAAAATACCCTTTGGGCTCCCAACCCTAGAATCCTCTGGAGTCTGGTTGATGTGCACACATATAAGTATATTTACTGTTCACTGTGAGAGGTTTCCTGATTAAAAGCACAGCAGCTCCAGGCTCCTTCCACTCAGTACCTGAAGGAAGCCCAGCCCGGTGATGCTTCTGCTGGATGCCTCTTTCCTGCTGCACAGTTAATGGCATCCTGACTCCAGCTTGGTCCAGAAAAAGATTCTGACAATATCTGCTCAGCAGTTAAGCAAGTTCTTAACTTTGTAAGCAATACCTACATATTTTCTGAGGCATAAAACCTGGAAGGATAGGAGTACAACAAGGAAGTTTATTACATACACATGAACTAAAACTATCTCCACTTCACTGTCCAAGCTTAGAAAAAATCCCTAAGGCAACAAAGTGCACAAAGAGTGACAAGGGAAAATTATTTTTTCTTTTTGGTCCCCTCAAACAGCTACAAATGCCAGCAGCAGCAGAGATTTAAAAGGTTCTGTTTGTGACATACAGCTCTGAAATCAAGTCTCTTCCTTTTCTTGGATTCATTAGCTTTCCGTTTCTAAAACTATGTGTTGGGAAGAAAAAGAGAGTGAATAGGTCTGTGGTAATACTGTTAATTGGCAGGGAAAGGGCAAGAACAGGCTGGAAAAGATAGTGGGAACCAGCAGGATTTTCATTTTCACATTCTTCCTCTCACTTTGTTTACTCACCACCTGCAGAAAGGCTGCAATGCCAAGCGTCAAGATTTTTCTCTTTCACACACAAAATATTGCAAAAATCTGTTTGCTTGCTACCAGTTAAAGAATTGGAAACACTTCTAAAATGTAGAACAGAAAGTTTTTTCTAACACAAGTTCACAATGCTACAAATTGAAATACAGAGTTTTTTCTTCTTACTAGCTACAATCTCACAGCTCACAGCTACCAGCTGTTAGCTAAGTAGACATTCACATATCCAGGTATTTCTTAGCCCAGAGCTGAAGTCACTGCCAGAAGCTCATACTCTAATAGTGCAGGCAGCAGCTTTGTCCATTGTTCTATCCAGTGCTTGGAACTTCAGTGCCCTTGAACCACACCCAGCTCTGGGGGTTCAGGGCTCCCAGAGTGGTCCCTGAGCCCACCACAATTCAGGAGAACAATCAACAGCTTGGAGTCCTGGCTCTCCAGGGACACAAGACCTGACTTCCCACACAAGAAGGCATCTGCAAAAACTCAGCTGGATGATTTATTAGCAATTTTTGTGCACCTCAGCCCTGGGCCCATGATGAAAGCGTTGAATTTAGTTTCAAGCTCTTACTGAGTGAATCCCCTTTAGGGGAAAAAAATAATGCTGTGCAGAGGTTTTTTTCTTTGCTTTTTGATGTGATCGTACTTAAATTGTAAAGTCTTGCCTGATGCAGGCTAAGCTGTTCATGCTTTTGGTCTGTCTGATATTAGAGGTCATAAAAATTTGGAAAGATTTTGCCAGCAAATTCCTTTGGAACATGAATTGTCCATGCACATCATGTAAGTCCTGTTTTTACTTGGGGTTCTGCAGATGGCAGGGCCACTTTGCCCAGGACAGTGTTCCCCCCAGACTTCTCATGAGCTCTGGCCTTCTCCAGGCTACTTAGGGTTTAGCACATGGGTTATGTTTTTACCCTGTGGTCTTTCTCATCAAAGCAGAGCAGATGAGACCCATCAGGGGAACAGTAGAGCAGGGCATATATCAAAACTCTGTTCCTGGGGACAGCAACTGCTATATCTGCTCCAGAACAGGAATATAAATAATATAAAAGCTATAAAAATAATATAAAAAATATAAAAGCTGGTGGCTTTTGAGTCCTGCTTTCTTCATCCTTATAGGAGGCAGTATGAGCAGAGCAGAGCATTTCCCAAGCAAGTCATCCAGCTGTTTTCATGGAGGAACTTAACTCTTCCCCAGACTGTATAGCCCTGTGGCAGCCTGTGCTTGCATCTGCTCCCCAACTCTTGTCACCTTCCAGAGAGTGGGGACATCATGGTGGGACATGAGAGGAAAGGTCTCACCACAGTGGCAAGGCATATATATAATGCAATATATATAATATTGCACACTGCATTTAGTAAATGCATGTACTGATGTCCACCATCAGACTATGGTACCTTTGCCAAATTGGCTAACACACACACTGTGGGTTCTCTGATAAATCTGATTTGCACAGTGCAGAGATGGCAAATGCCCCAGGAGCACACACTCTGGTTTCTGGATCTCACACACAGCCAGTGCAGGATGCACAACACTCAGTATTACTATGCTGCTGCTGCTGTGGGTGGCCAAGTGGCTGTGTGTTTTGCTGGTTTTTTAAATTTCCTCTTTGTTTTGCAGAGATTCATTTGAATGCTGATGAAAGTGCCTGGAGACATGCTTTAGACAAATGCTGTATGAAGTGTAGTGTCCAAGTAAGCTGTAGCATGCAGACTTGCAAATGCTTTTGCTGGCTCTCCTCCAGAAGGATACAGCAGTTATCATATTCTTAGGAACTATACCCTCTTTGTTTTCCTCTGTTGCTTGAGGAAGGAGAGATTTTTACTACAATTACAGTGAGTTTAAATAGTGACATCTGTATGCTGAAATTGCTTTCTGCTCTATTTTTTAAACTCTTAAGATAACGTTTGATTACAGAGTAAAACTGCAGTAATGGAAGAAATAATAAATTGGGAATGTTATGGTGACTCTCTAACACCATGTTGCTATTTTGATAATGATTCAAAAGAAGCACACCAAGGGTAATTTTTTTAGGCTGGAGAAAATGGGGTATAAGGGAAAAGGGTTGGACAGGTGACCCAAAAGAAAATTGAGAAATGCCCTTAATTTTGTGTACGAATATCCTGGGAGGAAGGGGCAGGGGCAGAAATGCCAGTTATTCCAGGGCTTTTTAATCTAGTGAGCAAGGCTAAGAATAGCCATGTTTGAAGATTAACAAAGGTCAAAAATAAAATTAGAGATCAGGCATGTTTTTGAGCAGTGTTTACTGATGACAAATCAGTAGGAGCAACTCAAGGAAGAGATTAATTGGTTATTATTGATGTCTTCCAAGGAGATCTAGAGTGTTTCTGAGACACAGGCCTCAGATAAGCAGACATGAATGACATTAAATGGTCATGTCTTTTGATCTGTTGCCCACCTGATCTTCTTTTTTGACCCTGTGAACCAGGGATGTCTGCAGTGAAAATGGATGCCTTCTAGGCCTCTTTTTCAATAGTAAAAAAAGGATTTGGAGTCCATAGAAAATTGAACTAATCTAATGTGGAGAACAGAACACTATCCTCTGTATTAGCTCAAACAGTTAATTAAACTTCCCAACAACACTAAAAAGAACAGTCTCCAATTTCTTCCTTAAAAATGTGGACAAACAGACATTAGACCTTAAGTCCTATAAGATCAGTAGCAGCTAGAGTTTGTTGATTCTGTATGAAGACTACACAACACATCATATAGACACCTAACATGCAGGTTTCACACTGATAGAGGTTCAGCACTGACCTGTAGGTTTCCCAGGCTGGCACAAATTGCCTGCTGCAGTTTATCCAGTTGATAGATGCTTAGGAAAACATGTACTTTAAGAAGCTGAGGTTGTCCTGTAAATTGTAGGGCTGCATTTTTGATGCTCTATGGAGATGTCCTTTTATCTCTTTTGACACTTACAGGAAAGAGAGCACTTGGCAGCCTTAAGAGAACAGACTACTGCCCATCCCATCCACCAGTTCTATATTAAACCTGTTTGGGTTAGTATCATAAATAGTGACTGCCACAAACTGGACCCACTTTTTTCCTCTGGGAAGGAGGAAATGTTCTGCATAATTGAAATACTTTTTAGTAGGGAAGGAGAGTTCAAAATCCATTTCAAGATCACATGCACCCAAAGTATACAGAGTCCTCTGCTTGAAATTATGTCTTTTTAGAACAATAATGCCAAGGTTATTTCAGTTCTGATCAGCATGCTCAGGCTCAAAATAATCAAACCCTGTTATCTGGATCCCTGCAATAACATGACTCACCAGCTAATGAGGACAGTGTCTATCACATGCTTCAGTCATTGCTTTTTAAGATATGTAAATAAGGAACTTCCAGTACAACTTATTCTTCAAATTTCCTTTCCCATTTCTGTTAATTCATCTTCAGAATAATTATTAAAATATAGCATCTTCTCTTCTGACAATTACAAGAAGTAGAAGATATCTCTCAGTTATTATATACTAGTTTCTTGCAATATAAAGTTGCCTGAGGGTCTCTCAGATACATTAAGAGGCCTGAACATATCTAATGAAATTATTGCTGTGCCCACAACCAAGAACAAAGCATGAGCATTGCAAGAAAAAGAAAAGAAAAGAAAAGCAAACAATTATGGAAAATAAAAATAACATATAAATGTGTATGCCTAGTTTTTGCCTGTTTGCAGAAAAACAACGTGCCTTTTGGATAAAGATGAAGAAATGCAAGTTTCTCAGTCTTTGTTCTATGTTTCTAGATTGTGCTCTTATCACCTTCTGCTCACAGGCTGCTTCCCACAGCCCTCTGGTTGTGAGTGCTGATGGGTACTTTAGAATGGCTTGGCAGGTGTTGGGTGTGGAGAAAGAACCAGGTATCAGCCAAACATATGGCACTCGTGGGCACTGCTGACATAGTTTGTGTGTGGGGCTGGGTTTGAAATATTGAACAGGACATGGGCTGCAAGGTTTGTTTGTTCTGGTCTCAGCTGTCTAAAATTTGGCTGACTGAAGCTGAGACAAGGTTGTAATCCTTCTCTACCAGTAATTGAGAGCGTATGCACCTCCAGATACCTGAGATGCCTGCCCTAAGGTGGGATGAATTGCTTTTTAGATGTGACTCTTATTATCCATTGATTGTGAAAGGAACACAGGGGGCTGACAAGCTTCAGCAACTAACTTTTGGGTGTCTGAACTGAGAGATTTATTAAGCAAACTGGAGCACCTCAGTGAAAGCTGAGACAGGGATATTTTATGAGTGGCTGCAAGCTAAGAGATCCTGGAATTCAAGACAGGGCTTTTCAGCTGATTTGTTGGATGATATAGTAGTAGCAGTGGTGATGCTGCCAGCATCCCTCTACTGAAGAGCACCAATCTGATTGTGCTGCTTTTTTCTTCACTCTCAAAGGTCGCCACTGCGAGGTCCATCAGATGACTGGAAACTACATGTGGGACCAGAAGGCAAATGTATCTTTTGATATTGGTGTGAATAAAGAAAGCCTGCTGCCTCTCTGGTGGAATGGATCAGAGCCTCTGTGGGTCACAATGATGAAAGCTAAAAAGAACGTTTCCATGTACTACTGGCCAGGTCAGTATGTGAAAAATTGCTACAATTCATCTTGACATCTGAGCACTCCACATACTGTAGGAATGGTTCTCTAATACTGTTCTGAAATACAGATAGGAATTTTATGTGCTTTACTAACCAGACATAGAAATGAATTAGCTTTTCTTCAGTCATGATAATTTGCATATGATTAGTAAGGAGAAGAGTGAAGTGTCACTAGAGGCAGCTTTCCACTAAATGCTAGCTTCAAGAGGGTGCTGGCTTGAAGAGCATCCTCTCCTCCATCAAGTGCTTGTTCCTCTTGCCCACCTGTAGCTTCTGCTATGCTGAGTGGTTGCTCCATGAATGGTTCATGGTCCAATCAAAGTTAAACAGTAACCACCCTCCCCCAATACTTCTTTGGTTTTAATCTGGAAATTAGTAGCTGAGAGCTGAAGATAATCTGCTCTGTGGGGACAAGAAAATCCAGCTGAAAGCAAAGCATCCTTGTCCTCTGGTCCTCCTTCATTTTTAATTCATCTGTGGTCCCAGTTGCTCTGAGTCTGAGCCATTCATTTGGAGGGACTTGGCCTTTCTGTTCCTCATTTGTTAGATAGTGGACCACTGGAATGACTAGGAGTGTGTAATAATGAGTCCTTTTTAACAAACAGAAGTATTGTATCCCCTTAGGCTACACTTTTAGGGACTCACATTGAAATAGATGTTCCAGCTGAGCAACCAGACCAAATTCTTTGCAAAGCACCCAGATTCTCAACTTTTTTACCTTCTAACTGCTACCTACCGTAAGCAGTCTGCAGATATTCTCAATGTGCAAGCTCAGAGAGCTGTTAGAAGAGCTGCACTGAATACAGCCAGTGCCAGCAGGCCAGTGGCAGCTGACTCACACCATGGGCTCCTGGCCAGCTCATCTCTGCATCCCAATGCACATGTGCCTGGCCAGTCTTTCCATGCAATGTGGCTAATGGTGTCCTGGCAAAAGGCCCACGATTCTAAGGAATGGGAAGAAAGAGCGAACCAAGATGGGAAACATTGAAAAGCCATCCAGAGTGTTTCTACAGTACTGAAGAGCAAAAACATCTGAGGGTGACAATATTGCCTTATGGACTCAGAGGCAGTCAAAGAGTTTACATGAGCCCTGAAAAAATTCTGCTTCCTACTGAAGATGTGTCAAGTGATCTAATAGCAAGGAAATTAGTAAGATATAGAAATTATACAAGAATGTAGAAATTCTTCTAAAAATTTACAAAAATATCTCTTTTTGTAGACTATTCATTTTTAACTCCTATTGTAATTGCTCTCAATAGGTATAATTATGTACTATAGATGTAACAGCCTACAGAGAGCTGCTGAAATCCAAAGAACCAGTATCACTTTCCATTAAGTGCCTTTGGACTTTACCTAGCTCCTTTATGTTGCCCTTGCTTCCCAGGGAGAAAACATATGAGGTGTATATATATGTATCCCTGTACATAAATGTTTATCCTTCACTCTGCCTGCTATTGCTAGCTGAGAATTTCAAGGAAGAAAAGAGACCCCCTTTTCCCAGTGCTTACACTCCCAAGTGTAAGCACTGAACTCTCTTACAACACAGAGGGGAAATTTTTGCATGGATCTGGCATTTTAGCTGTGTGGACTGTGACATGTACCTCTGTCTGTCTTTAATTATTTAACTGTGATGGCTGACCTTTGGCAAAGCCATCAGTGCTTCAGTTCAGCAAAAGCTGAAGCACATGTTTATTTTAAGGGTACTCATGGTCTCAAAGGACACGTTGGTCATACAGGGTCAGACACAGGAAGCAGAGTGAAATATGGAGCTACTGAACTAAAACACAAGGCTGTTGGGCTGCAGTAGGACTCCAGGTGTAACTGGGGTGAACAGAAGTCACTTCAAATGCAACAAAAACATTTTTACATTTTCTCTATATGATTTTTTAAAACCATTTTATTGTTCCATAGTAAGGACAAAATCCTTTCTAAAAATTCTGCATCTATCATTTTAAAGCTTAAGTTCATAACAAGCCATTTGAATGGGGAGTGATACCAAACAAAATGAAAATAAAATCCCAAGAATTAGTAACCAAGGTGTGTAGAGATCCTAAAGACATTTGCACTGCAAATGATCTGCTATTAATGATTAGCTTTCCAACCTAAGGATACACTGCTGCTTAGTAATGAACCTTGCAGTTATGATAAAGAGTCAAACAGGAAAAGTCTGGGAAACTTTTAAAAGCAATTATAATATATAGCCAAATTCATCCCACTTTGTTCTGGAAGATGCAGTTTTCTCTTTAGCCAGCAGTAAAGACAACCAAGATCAATGAACCATAGCAGGAATGCATTGGAAATGCCAGAGCGCTGATACCCAGGATTAGCATTTACCAGTGCCATTTCCTCCTCAGAGCCAGTTCTTCTCCAGAGCTTTGCAAAGTCTGAACCCAAAATCTGCTGCTTCATTTTCTTCCCTATGTTCCTCTCTCATGTGTAGTTGCTGCCTAAAGAAATAAAATCCAGACCTCAGCACACAGTAATGCAGAACAGGAGAGCTCTCAGATGCAAACAACAATCACACAGCTTTATCTGTGAGCCTAACATAAACCCAGCAAAGACAACTCATGGGCAGAAGGCATCTCTTGACTCTAGAAGCAGAGGAGCCAAACTATCACCATGCTGGGGGTCCCAAACAACACTTCTGCCAAAACATAAGGCCTTGGCTTGTAGGGGCACTTTTCTCTCTTCTCCATGCTGTGCGTGGGGTGAAAGGTGCAGCCTCACACCCAGGTTGCCTGTCTGAAGCACTGCTGCTCCAGCAGGTGGAGAATGCCCAGAGGAGTGCAAGAGCATCCTGGCAGTACCACTGAGGTCAAAGCTTTGGAGTGGTCCTCACCCTCAGCCCAGTAAGTGGCATCATCCCAGATGCTCAAGCTCCTTCATTTTCCAGCAGCCTATGCAACTACTTCAGCTGAAGTGCAGTGACAACTTCTCTAAACACTGAAATGAGAGACATAGGGGGAAAGAAAAAAGACTCTAAACTCAATTTTTGCCATTTAAACACAATATTTACCAGACCATACAGCTAGTCTGGAAAGTTTTCAAAATTTTCTGTTGTGACATGAAGTGTCCAACTGTTACACAAATGTTTAGAAATGTAATATAAAGCTGGCAGAGATTCAGGTCTCCATGTCAGATAGATAAAGAGGGGCCTATATATCACTCTGAAAGAAGTCCTTATTCCTGCTCCAGTAGTTCAGGTTTTTAAATAAAGGTTTAGTGTAACACAAAGCTATGCAAAGGTCTCTAGCATTACATCTTAGTAAATACAGCTTAACTATTTGTAGTCTAACCAAGAAAAACTTAGCATTGCCTTTGGCTGGCTCCAAATGTGTTTAAATTTTCTTTCCCATAATATCTAAAAGAGGAAATTTACCATCTGTCCTATCCTCTACCAAAATGAAATTTAAATGTTAAAGGGTCTTCATGGACCCTTTTGGGTCCAGGATTTTGGACTTGTAACAAGCCTTAACATTAAAAACCTCTAAGTTCTATTCATCACAGAGGCTAAAAAAAAAAAGCTCTTGGGTCTAAGCATCTTGAATTTCCAATGGTGCTTTCAATGAACTGCACACTTGAAGACCACTATTTCATGGCCAAAATTATTTCTAATTGTTGCTACCCTGTAGATCTTTTACATCATGCTTACCATTTGACAACCTAGAAATAGCAAAGATATCTCAGCAACTAAAATATCCCAGATCCTCAAGACGTTAATGCTCCCAGTTAAAATTATCTGATGAGTAATTTTGAAGAATGTTATTTGAGAAAATTACAATCTGATGTCAGTATCTGAAGAACAAAGTGGCAAAATGATCATATTAGTCACTGGCTATGAGCAGTCATCCACCTGAAGTAAAACACAAGGCATTTATACGATTTTCCAAATGCATTCTTAACTTCTTGCCTGGTTTTGGAGACAATCTTGAGCCAGACTCAAGTATGAAAGAAGAAATTGGCTCCAAAGTTCCAATTCAATCCTGAAATACTAGCAAAGCCCACAGAGGACTATCTCTAGCATCTGAGGTAGCTGAAAGTCCTTGTTTTGCCACTGGTAGCATCCAGGATATCCTACAAAAGACTGGAGCTCTGTGCCCTCAGGGAAGGGGACTTTCTGGCTATGACTTTGGGCCATTCATGGAATACATTTTTCTGTAAAAAATTTAGCATTTGGTTAAGTATCAGCTTGGACCCATCTCTGTTGCACAGTGTAATTTCTTGGGGATGCTGTGAGCAAATGTGTAGAAGTTTTATTGTGGGATGATCTAGACAGTCAGTTCTTGTCAAGTAATCTGCTGGCTGTTTATCCAGGCTGCAGACAACTGTCATGGTGGATCATGGGGAGAGATAACACTAAAGTATCTTCATGCAGAAAGTGGAAGATTAAATCATATGTTTGGGGCAACAGGGGAAGAATGAAAAGTAGGCACCATCCCACACTTTTTAAAAGAAATAAAAATTAGATATAAGTTCAAGAGTTGGCAAATGTGTTTTTGCATGAAAGTAAATCAGTTGACTACATTTGATGTTTATTATTGCAAATAATTAATTAATCACAATAGATGGGGTCCCTTGAAACCCACAAAGCATGTGGAGACCTGAGAGTTGCTACCACAGGCAAAAGAGGCTGAATCTGTCTTGTGTGCTACGACCTTTTAACTTTTGGAAAGGATAATTTTCATCTGACTTGCTTGGCTTTCTGCAAATAAGTGAGGATTTAAAAAATTTCCTAATCTTAAACATTGAAGTTTTTCGAATTTTTTATGGTACTCCCGAACCATCACATCAGAAGACTCCTAGCCAGCTTGTCCTGCAAGTGATGTGCTTTTCCCTGTGTCCCAGTACTGCACCTCAGTGATGTGAGCTCGTGGGACCTGAGATGCAAGACTGACAAATTCTCTTTATTGAGGTCCCAGTAAGCAAACCACTGTAAATAACCTCTGATAGTAGTTCTCCTTGCTCTAAGGTCCTCTCTGTACTTACACTTCCTTCTCATGCCCCAAGAAAAAAGTCAGCTTATGACAGTCCATAATGCCTATCATTGTCCTCCCAAAGGAGAAGCAGAGGGACCCAGATTCAGGCTTTGGCTTAGTTTGCCTTTTTGACCAGACTGTGTTGCTATATACAGAGTCCATTTTGCACAAGGTGGGGGGGGGTTTGGTTTTGATTCCTCCTTGTGCCCCAGGAATACATCAGAATACTGTGGTGGGAGGACTCTGGGGTTCTGGAACGATAATTTGCCTTAATCCAGTGTTTCTGGAAGCATGCTTCTTTTAAATATTAATATTATTCAGCAGCAGAGTAACTGGAGAGCAAAAGGGCAAAGAAACCTCACAAAAACATGTTTTTCTATGTTCAGGGTCATGTTCTCCTGTAGGATTTGTTGCTATAAATTTTCAGGCCACAAAACAGACTTTATTTGCAAGGAAGGCTGCAAGTTACCAAGAGTTAATTGGTTTACACTGTTTTAATAAGACCTCCTGGGAAACAGATATAATAGTGGAGCGTCAGTATCACATAATAAAATACAGTTTATAGAGGATGTTGCAACGTAAGATACAGTGTGTTTAACTGGAAAGTATTTGCTGAACTTCCAGAGAACAATACCTAAATCCATTATGTTGGAATCCTGGAAATGAGGCTATATGGCCACAGAAGTTAAAATATAAACAAGCTGGTGATTTAGGTAGAAATGGTCTGCCATGAGGGAATCAAGCATTTTATTGTGAGAAGGTCACACAGAGACCTTCCTTTTAGAGAGGGAAATAAAAGGATCCAATGCACAGTTTGCTACAAGCACTTGTCAAACCAACCTCTCTCCCCTTTTCCCTTGCCAACCACACGGTTTCCTGCAGGGAAGGCGTAAGGTAAGTAATGTTACAGGGGATTTACAGTCCTGAACTTGGACACCAGGGTGTGGGGTCCGTGGTCAAGGTGAAATAGCAGAACTTACCACCTTTTTTGCTCATAGGTTGCGAGGTCGAAATCCTTGGAGTCAGACCAAGTTACTGCCGCGAGTACTTCAGTGTCCCATCAGACAAAAACTTCGCGGACGCCATCAGCGATGCCCTCGAGTCTCTGTGGTACGTCACTTGGCTTTTGCAGAGCGGGGTTTCCTCTCTCTAGGATAAGTATTTGGATTTACTATCAGAGAGATTTTCAGGACGGGCTTCCAGGTAGGAAGATGAGGGCCACCACTGCTTTATAGTACCATCATAGAAACAACACCGTAACAGAAATAGGCTAAACATTAAGAGTGGAGGGAAAGGTGTTCTCCTCTGTTTCTGTGTAGGCTGCAACAAGGAGGAGACATACTGACTTACTGCTTTTAATTTGCTGTTTCAAACAACTTCAGGATGAGCCTGTGCATGTCTGTTCACTGACCTGCAAAAAAAGGCTTTGAAATGCTTGTATTTAGAAAGGCAATTTGGAAATTCTGAAATTCAGCTCTAGTCACTTGTTTATGAGACCGATGCTTTGGCTTTTTCTTCATTTTAGAACATCTCAAGCAAAATATTTTTGGAGAGGGCATTCAGTTTGTGCAAATATGAGTACAGAATAGAGTAGAATAGAAAAGTTCAGTTGGAAGTGATCTACAACCACCATATAGTCCAACTGATGGGAATATATCTCTCAGAAAACCTAAGAAAAATGTATGCTCCAGACCCAGATTTCAAGTTCCACCATCTCTCATCCAAACAAACAAATCTCTCATCCAAACAAATTCCACAAAGGTGTAAAATCAGGGAAGATTTTACCACCACATGGAGAACCAATGCCTTACTGTGGCTATAACTGTGCTCCTCCTTTTAAAGCCTTATTGGTTCCATAATTAGTCCTAAGAAGCCCTTCTACTTTAGTACTTGAAACTGCCATAGCAATTTGAATCCAAAAAGTTTTCTATTCAATGCTGAGTGTTGATCGTTCTTGAAGTAAAGGCTCCAAAATGATGAGAGTACTGTTGGAGGTGTTGCTCCCAATTGCACACTGGGTCCTGCTGCACAGATGCTCACAAACAAATGTTGTTTGCAGCATGGGCTTAGACAGAAGGTGTCTGAGGCCATGTGAGAAATTTTATCCTGAAATTATTTAGATTAGATTTAAAGAAAGTTTCCTGCATGTGACATGAGGAAGCCATATGTGCCATAGGAGGGTTTTCTGGAGCTTTTGCAATGCTTTTAATTCAGTGAATAAAAAAGGGAATGGAAGATATAATACAGACATTGGCTCTGACTTCTGATGGAAACCCAGAATAACTGCAGAAAGCCTTTTGTTTTGGTATCATTTTGAGATGGATCAAGACATACTTGAAGCTTCTTGCCTGGTTTCTGTGAAACACAGTGTTTAAGGCTTCTCAGTGGTGTTTTTCAGCTCTGTAATCATGAACATGGTTAAAAATGAGGCACAAAATGTTAAAAGTACCAGCCCTTCAAGCTATTATTTTGGGTAGCTGGAGAGTTTCAATAGCTAATTTAGTCCAAGCCACAAGGCTGCCTGTTGCTCTCTGCAGTGGAAAAGGAAAGGGACACAACAGTGTTGGTAGAACAACTTGCAAGAGATGAAAGCTGATGATTTCAAGAAAAGTGCAAATCCCTGCCACCAGATGTCTGCCATAAATAACAGCTACAGTCTTCTGAAGTGTCCAAATCCTACAGATCATCCCAGCACTGCAGGAGGTCCTGTGTCTGGTGTCTGTTTACACACCATCCCTGGTGAATTTCTTCCTGAGTTCTTTAAACTAAGCGCCCTGTCTCCAACAAGGCAGGAAACAGGAAAAAGGAATGATCTTAGATAAAATTAATAATCAGGTTTGGGCATAAATACTGCAGGGACTTAAAGTAAGAAGGGAGGTAGAGAATGAACAGATTAAAAATCTGGCAGGTTTTCCTTATTCTTTCTCCCATCCATCCTCTTTGTTTATTTTTTTAAGATTTAGAAGAGGAAGTTCCATGCTGCTGAGCCAGCCCATAAGAAGTAAAGCCTCTGAAATGCTTTTATTGTAAGCATATTCATTTAGCAGGATTTAGTATCTCCAAGTAGAAGAGTCTTGAGCTTGTCATCTATATCTTTTGCAAGTGCTTTTGACTTTTGAATCTGTTCAAAGGCTGGCAAATGAAGTGTTTCCTTTCCACACCCCAGATAATTGGAAAAGCCCATTAGGCTGAGACTGTCCTTAGCTACATGTGAGAAAACAGCCTGTGGCAAGGGCAGTCTGTCGAAGTGCCTTGCTCAGTAGCCCTAATGGCAGGTATTAGGAGTTAAAGAACTCCACTTGGGCTCCCACCATTAGCAAACCTAGCAGGGACTTCAGAGTAGAGAAGTACATAATTCATCAGGGAGCTACTGAGCTTTTCTTACAACCAAAGGAAATCATCCTTCAGCAATATTCTCCAGTCTCTTCAAACAGGTGCTTCAAGACCATTATTTGGACCAAGAATATTCAAAACTAAGTCAAACATCTGTTTCTTACAAGTAAAACTAAAACCTCCCTTACATCTTTTCAACAGCTTTAGCTTAAGGGCTGTTGTAATCTACCTACCTTCTTGGAAAGGTGTCATGAAGTCTGCATCATACTTGCAAAGTATGCTAGTAGAATATAAAATACTTTTTGGTATTGCCATCAATGCAGTCCAACTTTATTCAGCGATCTTTTTAAAGTCATTTATTTGGAAAGTTACTGGTGATGTAAGAAGACAGGACTAACATTTACAAGGATAGAATACTTCTCTCATGCAAGTCATGATAAGAGTTTTCTAAGAAACTTAGAAAACCCCTTTTTTCCATAGAAAACAGGCAAAAATGGAAACAAAGTCAAACTCCAGATGTGCTGTACCAAATCCTGCAAAACCCTAAGCATGCTGCATTGCTGGAGCTTGTCCCACTGAAGTAATTAAATATTCTTCCTTACAGCACTGAGCCCTCACTGAGAAATCTCACCACAGCCTAAATAAGATCACTTTTTTTAATGCAATAAATCTTTCTTAGCTTCTATCTTGATCAAAATGATAATTTACTTAGAGGTGAGAAGACATAAATTAGTTTAAGTAGCTCATAATACAGGCACTGCAGCAGAAGAGAACTATTTCAGTAGGTGGAATGACTGGGTATGCAATAGATAAATTACAGGGTTAAATTTTAGAAAATCATTTATGCCTAATACAGATGGAAAGTAATGCTTAAAATGAAACTGGGGAGAGGGGAGGGCCTCTTCATTTAAATTATTTTAAAATCTTGAAGGAACAATACTGTTCTGCAGGGCCAGTGGTGGAGAAATTCCCACCACAGCAGACATCTTCAGCTTCTCACAGGACTGCTCCTCTGAGGCTTTCTACACACTAAGAAATGCAAATGACAAACCCTAATTCATTCACTCAGTCCCTCTCCTCTGATTTTCCCTCTTCTCACTCATTATGCCAGACTACACAGGTGTCTTTAATCAGAGATGCTGGACTAACAAGTGTTTTTGTAGGGATCTTCATATGGATGAGAGCATGTAATATGGATGGCATTCTCTGCCATATATTAAGTACAAAAAGACGGTCTTTGAACCTCATGAGTATAGGTTTGTGATTTTATCCACACAACTTCTGTCAGTGAACAGTAAAGTGGTCATGAAAATGAAAGTCAGCACTGATGTGTGCACTATCACCACTAATTAGGCTGAGAGCAATCAATGCAGAAAAGTGTGGTCAGCTAAACTTGTGCAATTCTGAGATTACCTTAGTTTCCCTTGCTTGTGTTTCTGAATTAAAAAAAAAAAAAAAACCCTTCTAAAATCTTTCCCCAGTTCATACTGCTCAGTATTTTGTAAGGCAGAGCACATCCTGAGTTGACCTCTGTGGTTTGAAAGACCTCACACAGGAGAAAGCCAGAAATGCCAAACTTTAATTAAAGCACATTTGACTGTTAATTCCCATAATCCTTTTAATAGGGGCATTCAGCACAGAAATCAGTATTTCTTTGTTATTAAAGGGAAAGCTGCCTTCCTAATTCAAAGAGGTTAGTAGAGGACTGCCAGGCCAGCCTGTGCTTGCACCTGGCAGTTTCCACCTGCTGCCTCTGATGGGAGTCTCAGGCAAACTCAGGAGACCTTGGGTGTGAATGATGAGCCCAGCAACACAATAGGTAGTAGGACAGCACAGGCTGGAAGCAGAAAACAGGGTTTTGTGGCTCTGCATGCTGGTGAAGACAACAGTGGCGGCAGCCAGGTCTCCATGTGTGTCAGGCTTTCAGTCCATGTCCTCTCTCCCATGCCCAGCAACAACAGCGCCGAGATGGCGGCGGTGTACTACGAGCGCATTGATGTGGAAGGCCACCACTACGGCCCTTCATCCCAGCAGCGCAAGAACGCTTTGAAGGAAGTGGACAAAGCCTTGAGCAACATGATCTCACTCATCAAGGTGAGTGGCATCCATAAAGGCAGCTCCTAGGTGCCTTTGGAAAAGGCTTTTAAAACTGTGGCACCTCCAAGAGCCTATTTAACACCTGCAGTGTTGTGGCTGTAAATTTTTATTTCCTGAGAAACAGGCTACTGAGTTCATGTGGAAGTCAAGTCACCATTACCCTGATTATTATTTTCATTTATTGCATTATAACCCTCCTGGTGGATTTATACCAGTGGCCCCAGGAAGCCACAAACCCATATACATGTTGCTCTGTTTATGACTTGTGTTGCCAGCTGAACTTTATTGTAGGTGAAGGAATCAAAACTGTGTATTTCCTAAGGTTTGTGGAATCAAACGATTAACTTTTATAGCAGTTTTTATGACAGTATTCAGAACTCTGTGCTTTAAACTTGGTTTTAAAAAAGCATTATTGAAAAAATTTTGTGGCAAGCAAATCTTTTGGGTAAATGGCAATTCTGTGAATATTTCTGACAGTGATAAATGTATGTTGGAGGTTTTATGTGTTTCAGTGAAGACAGGAATATGTATCTTCAATTTCACTAAGTATTAAAAGCTGTAATGCTAAGTGCTAAGTTTGTGAGGGAAGGAGAGAAACATCCCTTCCACAAGTGGTATCATGGCAAAATTGCTGTGTGGACTTGTTTTGGAAAAACTCTGGTGCTAACCTCTTAGACTCTTCCAGAACAGCAAGTAAAAGTGGATGTCCACCATTATGGGTGGTAGAAAAGCACACTGCAGGACATTCATGGATGTGATCCTTCTGGTTAATTTCCACAGAATTAGTAGAGGTCAAAAGGTGATTTAAATTTTCGAGCAGGCACAGACAATGCAAAGCTCTTACATGGCCCTTAAAGTTGTCATGCACTTTCTTCACAGAGCAAAGGCCTTCAGAATGATATCAATGTCCTCCTCTTCTCTGATCATGGGATGACAGACATCTCTTGGGCAGATAAAGTGATTGAGCTGAAAAATTATATCAATATGAGCGACACCATACAAATGAAAGACCGAGGTCCTGTTGTAAGCCTCTGGCCAACTCCAGAGAAGCATGCAGAGGTGAGTACAGCCTAGTTGTACCTCTGAGTTTTGTTTTCTCAGTTTTTATGCCAATTGTGTGCTCTGTTTTCTCTCAACATGCAAATACTGCTCTCAGAGATGTGTGCAAAAATCAGCTCTTACTAGGAGTCAGACTTGAATCTTGTGACACCCTTGTGATGCTGGTTTCTGAAGGAAAGTCACACCAGGCAAATTAAAAAGCATGACTTTTCACTGTTACATGGCAAGGACGTGCTTTTAACCCTACTCCTATTAATTTCTGATAAATAGCTAAAAGATTTTAGCTCAAAATGCACTTTAAAGATTTTAAATATATATTAATCTATTTATTAACACTCTAGCTAGGATTTTCAAATTATTTGGATCAGGTTCAGGCATTCATATTCCTGTAAACTCCCACTGAGGAACCAACTCCATTTGACCAGAATTGCAAAAAATATTTTTTACAATATTTTCCTTGGAGTAACTTTTGATGAAGCATGTTGGATTGAGTCAACCATAAAAACTCCATGTTAGAACTTCAGGGTTTTGAGGGATAAATTAAAACAATAGAGAAAAGATTTTAATATCACTTGAAAAGAATGAAAATGTAGTTTCTCTGACTAGTAGACTAGTATGTTATAGTCTAACCAAAAACCAATTCATGAGAAGTCATTACTGCTGTCCTCAGAATGTAGATGAGTGGCTGTACAAAATAGGCAAGCCATTCCCCAAGCAAATAGATTTCGTTTCTACATTATGTTGTATCCACTTACAGTGTATGGTAGCCTGTGCAATTTTTTTAAAGAGAATATTTGCTGATATTTGCACCCAAATGGTCTCTTCAGGAATTGTGTGTCTGTGATATTGTGAATATTTCAAATTAGTGCCAGAACTGAAAGTTGTCTTAGAGGCATGCATAAGCAATTCACTCACAAGTGCATCACAGGGGATCATAGCATTTATATGCTTAATCCAGAGCTCCCTGTTTTTGTAGGCTAGACCTTCAAACAAGGGCAACTTGCAACTTCATAAAGTCATGGGGTTTCATCCAACAAAGCTCTTTAGCACATGCTTCTGTCTCGTTAAACAGCCTGATATTCCTAAGGAGAATAAAGTACAATGCCTTATACTATGGTTTGTTTCCTTCCTTCATTTCTTTTCAGAATTTCTTACTGGAGGGCTGCTTTTAAAGCAAAATAAAGCTGATTCTCAGTTTCCCAATAGCTAGATTCTCTATTTCTAATGAATTTTAAAGAGCAATGCTTATGAGTTGGAGTGTACTTTAACAGAGTGGTTATTATCTCTAAGAATTACCTCATTTCAAAGCAGCAGAAGTACTGCAGACCACTCTAGTCCTAGTCATGGTGGGAGGAATTGTGCCATCACACCCTGGTGCTGTCCTTATGGTCACTGCACACATATATCTGTATATCTGGTACACATATACACACAAGGGTGACTTAGCTGAAAGGCTAGTGAAGAGCCTTTCATTCTTTGAAGAATCAAGCTATTTATTCCTGAAGATTATTTATATTTAACTTGTTAAAGAACAATATAGAGTCTGGGGACTCCAACAGCTGCCTTCTCTTTGGCATATAAACATATTTTTCAGGCATTTAAAATCTGTCTTCTGAATTATTTGAGGTATGACTTTTGTGTGATTATATTCCAGACAGCATGATTAATATTAATAAACTACTTGCATGGCATTGTGCAGATTCAAAGCTGCAGGCTTTGGCTAATTAATCTCACATCAGATAACTAACGAAGCAGATAACTGAGCACTATCAATCCCTTGATAGTGATTGACTGGGTTAATGCAAGAAACAGAAGTGAGGTGACATTCATTCTCCACCCAGGAGCACAAAGAGGGAATGAGTGGCAGACACTAATTTATTGCTTTTCCACATCTGTACACAGAGCACGTGGTGCCTTTGAGTGTCTCACCCCTTCTCTCAGTGCCTCCTGTGAAGGTGTGGTTTGTTTCTGTAGGCTGGTACACTCACATGTATACATTTGTGAATGTGTGTTATAAATACACGATACATGAATTCACATATTCCTGTGTGTTTATTATCCAAGTTTTCAGAATCTCCTAAACCACACAGGCAGGTTTTGTCCAGCAATGATCTTTGGACAGGCAAAGTCCTGGTTTGAATGTTCCGATGATTAGCCATTACAGAGGATTACCCATTTTGCAAATTCAGGTGTTTCATGTACCCATGAGTGTACTTATGATCTTTACAGCCATATGGTGTCCTAACATTCATTTGTTTTGCAGATATATCAAAAATTGAAAGCTGTGGAACACATGGATGTTTACAATATACAGGATATTCCAAACAGGTTTTTCTACAAAAAAGGCAAATTTGTGTCTCCACTGACTCTTGTGGCTGAAAAAGGATGGTTCATAGTAGAGGTAAAGTATAGATAAAATACTTTATTAAATATAAATACTTAGACAGGAGTGTGGAAATGTGCAATATATTGCTGATCATTGAGCTACTGTCAATGGGCTGACTAAAATCTAATGTCAAATTCTGCTGTGTGCTTAAAAGAACTTAAAGGTATTGCAGCTATCCTAAAGGCAGACAGTTAAATAGTCAAGATGCCTCTTTTTTATCTGTTGTCATAAAGCAGTAATTCTTGTATTTCACATTTCAGTTTTGTTGCCTTCCTGTTCTTCCCCCTGCCATCTACCTTCATTCCAGGCACAAAAGGAGTGTTTCCATTTCAAGTCTTTATTATCCCTTCATTGAGCAGTACCTTGTGGCAACTTTTCCTTCTGCTTGACTTTCCTCCCACCAGACTGTCCTAAAATATGCCCCATTCTCCCAAGCTCACCAGTTTCAAAAAGGTCAGACTGGAGATTTACTCCTCGGAGGTGCCCAGTGCACACACTGAAAATCAGGGAACTTATTAACAGAGAACCCAGACATGAAGAGATTTTTCATATTAACTTATTTTCTTACTATAAATCGTTGTTGTTACTTTGTGCTTGTGTCACTATGGGGCACCTTCACATTACAGATACTAATTACAAATACTAACTGCAGCTCAGCACAGCTCAGAGGGTGAGACAACTGTGTATCTTCTAAGGAGGTAAACTGAGCAGTGGTATTAAGTGATTTGCCCAAAGCCATACATGAAGTCAGTAAGTTGGCAACAGAACCAAGGAGTCCTGGGTTTCTTTCATATCCCAGCATAGTCAATGCACATCATTGCCTTGCAGGTTATTATAACTCAGCTGAGCACCTTCTTTTGTGGCCTTCAGAGCTAATGCTCACCAAGCTTTGCTCAGTCCACACTACCACATTTCTCACTAGCCAACCTGAATTTAGCATAATGGTTTCTACAGCTGAATAAAAATGCACCTCTAAAAAAGCCTGATGGCTTTTGAATACAGCTGGGTGAGTACCACATTTCTGATTTAAAAAAAAACGGAAGTATAAAAAGCCAGAGTTAAGATTTAGACAGGTAAAGTAGGATTCTGAAACATTTTTTCCAAAATTATTTTTAAAAGTTACAACTGAACTCTTTTGTACAAAAGTTCAAAACAGAACGTTTTTACATATTCTGTAGAAAATAAAAAAGCACTTAAAAATCATTGAAACTCTGACAAACCTTAATAACAGTGCAGCAAACACTGCTGCTATGATAATTATTTCTGTCTCTCTGCCCATTCCTTCCCATTGTTTCTGATTTTCAAGAATGTCCTCTCATTAATGCTGTCAGATTTTCCTTCTCTTCAGTACACTTTCATTATCTGTGAATAGGATATGAAAATGAAACTTTCCTGTCATATTTTTAAAAAAATTATTGAGCCTTGTATTATACTTCCTGCCCAAACCACTGAAGAGAGGATGTGCAGCTCTTCCCTGCCACACTCCCAGGTTTTTTTAACTCACTGTTGGCTAGTGGATAGCTAAAAGTTGTTTGAAAAAGGGGATTTTGTTAGTGGTGGTGGTGGTTTTTGAAAGAGACAAAGGGGGTGTATCTGGAAAGTTGTTTTCCTCATCACAGAGCATAGGAACAAAAGCACATCTACATTTTGGTTACAGCAGGATGAGGAGGGATTTCACACTGTATCAAAGCTGATCTTCTCATATCACCTTGTTCCCTTCACATGAGTGAGTGGTCCCCATCTTTTGAGCCTAAGATCCCCCAGCTGCTCTCCTGTGTGCAGCAGTGGTGTTAGCCCTCAGGGCTGCATGTTCACTCAGTGTACTTTCCCAACATTTAGAAATCAACAGCAGCACATTTTCTAAACATGCACATGCAGGGTAAAGTCCATTGTCCACAGTCTCAGATAAGCCTATTTCATCTTTGACAGGGATTGCTAGCCTTAGCCATAGTCTAGTATGAAAAATTGTCTTGGACAAGTTCTCCATCCCATTTGGACATGCCAGGCAGGCACATTAGTGTGCTGCCAGTGTCCTTGCCCCAAAGAAGCCCCAGGAGTTTGTGGGGTTTGCTGTAAGGCAGAGCCTGATGCTCCAGAAAGGCAGTGGAGATGCTTGCTCAGCCCTGTCCTCAAGCTACTGCTATTAGTGGCTCCATTCCATGAGCTCTCACTTCAGCTGCAGTTATGAAAGTTAGTACTGTGTTGTCTGACTCAGCTTGCACCAAAAATGACGCAAATGGCTGTGCCTTTGACGGCACATTCAGTTGTGAGTAGGTGTCTTCTGATGTCTGGGTGGGTTATGAAAAGCACACTACCTTCTCCTGCATTTGATATTTCTGGGGAAACAACTGTGTCCAGGACATCTGCTAGGATCATGGAAGGGTGTAGGTATGGCAATGTCATGATGCTGCCAAAGAACCACTGCAAATTTAACTTCACTTGTCTGAAGCTGATGCTGGCAAGTGCTGTGCAGGCTGCCTGATGGTGAGCAGCACACTTAATCCCCAGGAATCACAGGAAGCTACAGCATAAGGAGGTGCTCTGGTAGGAAGAGGAGAAGGAGTCTGTTTTCTCCTTGGCTTGCTCTGAGCAGGGAAATAGATGACAACAGGAAAAGAAATTCGTTAGCTAAAATAGTTTCATTTCATCTGGAACAGATTACCCAGAGATGCTGTGGAGTTGCTCTTACTGGAGACAGTAAGAGTTCAAGAACTGTCTGGATGAAATCCTGTGCAATAGGACAACCCTGCTTGAGCAGGAAAGTTGGACCAGATGATCCACTGTGATTTTTTCCAATCTGACCTATTCTGTAGTATTCTGGAATTATCTGGTACATCTGCTGAGTATTACATGTGATAAAACAGGGGGTTCCCCTGGGAAATAGCTGGAAGAGCTATATCTCTCAGTCATCACTGCTACTGTCCTCAGTGCACAGTCAATTTTATTTCTTAAGGAAGAAGACAAAAATCAGACAAACTAATTGTTTATAAAAGGAAATGGATCCTCAGTTAATTTGCTTTACCATCTGCAGGAGTTGCAGCACCACTTGCCCGAAGTGGGAATGTGGGAAATTCTTTTGGGTCCTTCTGTGCCCAAGTGTGAAGGCCAGACCTGGATGCTCTAGAGGACTGTGCAGCTCCTTCTCTGTAATTATCAGAGAAATAAATGTCATGCATCTGATGAACTGTCAGTTGATGTTCTTTGTTTAAGTGAAATTCCTGCCATAGTTTTGGGGTAATGTGGAGTGCCACATCTGTCTGCTGGTATCCCTAAGGAGCATGGGACAGGAAAAACTCATGGACAGGTTGGTCCAGCATTTTGATCAGTCTCTAGGGACTGCTGCTCTGACAGATATGGCACTGTTGTAAGTAAGAACTGTTAATGCAAAGCAGGAGAAAGTAAGGAAGGAATTTAAAAGTACATCTTAAGTGCAATATGGGCTAGGAAGAACAAAATTTATAATGACAAATTAATAAAGCATAGATCCACTGAGCAAGGAAACAAAATGGAGTCTAGGCCACCGAGAGTGGGACTGTCTCAGGTCAGAGCCAGTCTTCCCTGGAACAAACCTCATTGCTTTAAATACAAAAACACATAGGGAGAAGAAATCATAATTAGAAAATATCTAGTAGGGGTGATATTTGTATTGTAAGGCTGACTAGTAAAATGGAGCAAAAAATGACTTTTTTAAAATTTTTATTTTCCCTCCTGGGAATGAGCTCCTGTGAAGGTCACAGCACAGTGTGGGGGCCTGATGGGGTGGTGCAGCACATGGAGACACAACATGGCACCTGACAGTGCCCCAGCACAGCCCAGCAAGCATGCACTAACCACACTCTGCTGTTGTCACCCAGAGCAGGGACAAGCTGCCCTACTGGGAAAATGGGACGGGGAAGAAGGAGGCCTGGCAGAATGGGTGGCATGGCTACGACAATGAGCTCATGGACATGAGAGGCTTCTTCCTTGCATATGGACCAGGTACAGTGCCACCATCCCTGGTGTTCCATTTCCCCTGCAGCCCCTGGAACATCAGGATCCCTATGTAGCACTCTGTGACACCCAAAAATTGCAAATAGATGGCAGGATTTCCTCACTATGGAGGGTTTGGTGCACTGCATCTATTTTATAGCTGAAGAAACAGGGCAGAGAGATGTGAAGGGTCTTGGTCAGCCTTTCTCTGATGTCCCAGCACAGTTAATATCTCTTTGCCCTGTTTTCCTAAATTTTGGCCTAAATTTTCAATTCTATTTGAAAGACACGAATCCTGCGTTTGTTTTCTGGGGATTCAGACTCACTGCAGAGTGGCACTTTCTTTGGGAAGGTTGCAACATACCTCACCCCCCTGTCTGATGAGCAGACACAAAACTCCTGCTTTCCACTTCATCAGGCCTTTTAAACAGAGCAGAGCACCAGGCTGCAACTATAGAGAGGAGTGAAAGCAGAATGTGCAATACAATTATGTCAGGCTATTGCATCTATCAAGTACATACAGTAAAATAGCTCCTGTACTTTAAAATTCAGGGGTTTATTTAGTTTTTAGAATAAAATTGGTCTAAAAGTAAAAATAATGAATTAAATTGTTTAAAATGTTTTTGCTGAGCTATGTTGTAAATTGTATAGCATGCCATATCCCAGCCTGGTGGGTAGGTTCCAAGAAAGGCAAAGGAGCCCTTGCCCCACAGTATCCACATTCCAGGGGCTGAGCCCCAAGTTGCATGATGCCAACTCCTCTTTTTTGCCTGCAGATTTCCGATCCAACTATCGAGCGCCTCCCATCAGATCCGTGGATATTTACAACATCATGTGCAGCCTGGCAGGAGTACAGCCACTGCCCAACAATGGCTCCTGGTCCAGGGTGGAGTGCATGCTCCGAAACACAGCCCCCTTGGCACCGCTCCCCCCATGCAGCAGCTGTGTCCTGGCACTAGCTCTGCTCTCCCTGTTCACCAGGCAGATCTCTTTACTGTGATCCCTGAACAATGTCAGTCAGTGTCACCAGCAATTCCATCCTTCTCTGTTCATTTTTTTAAAGTTCTTCATTTGGATAATAGCTTCATTAATAGAGTGCTGTCCCCCACTCCCCCATTGTGCTCCACCAGGCATGAATCTGACCCATTCTGTATTTACAATGGTTTTAACATGAAGCCAGGTTTTGTGCTGCTCCAAACACAGCCAGAGACAATGGTGTGACTCACCTAGATTTGCAGCACTGGCAGTAAGAACAGAATCTGGCTGGCTATCCACAAAGTTTTCTGGTGGGTGCACATGGGGATCCCTCAGCAACAAATACATCTCAGCCCAGCATCTTTCACTGAAGAGCTCACCCTCATGGCTCGCCACACTGAGAAGTTCAGGAGTGGAGACCAACCTCTTTGCATTTAGTTGGGTTCATCCTGATTCATCCCTTCAGCTCCAGCTCCACCAGCAGCAGAGCCCCATCTTCTTACAGCGTCAGCCAAGCCCTGCCTATACAGACACAGTATTCAAAGATCCAAGAGCTTTGCTGAAGGATCATAATGCTGAGAGAGGTGGGTCAGCAGGAGAGCAGTGAGAACATCCTACTTTTCTCAGCCTTTCCTTCTTTATTTTCACCAACATGCGTACTGGCTCTGCGCATTTCCAGGGCCAGGATTTCCTCATGGACCACAGCAGAGGGGAGGGCTGGGAATGAGAAAAGTGACAGAAACCTTCCACTTCAAAGCCAGTGGGAAAATGAATAGACATCTGGACACATGAGGGTCGGGAGGACATAGGATGAGGAAGCCTGGCATTTAACAGCCTCTCTGCTTTTCCTGGTGAAAACATCATCTGATCATGTTTTGATGTTTTATATCCAACTGCATTTCTGAAGGTTTCTCAACACTTACTGCTCTTCTACCAACTTTTGCTCTCTACACCTCTGCCTGGTGATCAGCACATTTCTCTTTATTCTGCATCAGGGAGAGAGGTCTACACAGATAGATCTCCCACCCTCCCAGCTAATTCTGGTGATTATTTCCACCATGTGCTATCAAACACAAGCAAAGTTGTAACAGCAAAGTTAAATTAAACAGCAGGCAAGGATAGAGCTGTTGCCAGAGGTGCCTTTGGGAGTGCACAGCACTTTATCTGATATACCTCTGAACCAGGAGCTTTCAGCAACAAACTGCCTTTGGAATGATTGAGGTCCCACCCCACGTAAAAGAAACCTCTAGGACTTAGTACTCTACTGGATCCAGAGACAAGCACGATCCGGGTATGTGTGGTACAGTGAATAATTACACTGTGGGGGGAAAGAAAACCAAACACCAAATTAAACTTGACAAAAGACTTCTGTAATAGTTGTAAAGATTTATGTAATGTGTTTTTAAAGCTCAAGTGAACCATCAAATCAATTGGGAGAAAAATGGAAAAAAATCGGGCTTTGTTATTAGACTGTTGAATATAAAAGGCAATTTAGTGCTTTCGAAGCATTTGCAGTAGCTGTAAAACAAGCACCTATTGTTCAGAGTTCCCTGTTGCTCTTTAATGGACCAGGCTCAATGAAATCACTGAAGCACATTTTTAAATGAAAAAAAAAAAAAAAAAAGAAAAGAAAAAAAGAAGAAAAAAAGAAAAAACCAAAACAACAGCATACAAGATAACCAAATTACCAAGTTTTGTCTGAAAATTATTGAGATAGACACCATCAGTGCCTGCTAACCCCTCCACAACGTGCCATTTTAAGTCTTACCAGCGAGCAGAAGCCAAGGTCTTCTTACAGAAGAAATTAAAGGTATAAGGGTATATTTGGCTCCTCAGATATACAAGCAGAAATTGAAATTAACAAATTGAGTCCCTTGAATTGTTCCACGGATGCACCATGGCAACACTGATCCTTGTGAGAACTTTGTGTAACTAATTTTTTTCAGTGTTCATGTGGAAATACTGAAGGGTAAATCCAATTGCAGTATGATTTGATTGACCTTAATGCAAGCATTCTGTGTATGGTAAAAGATACTTGGTCTGTAAAAGGAAAATTTGATGGCAGACCTTCAAGAAGCTCACTAGCTTCAGGAGAACAACAGCTCGTTATTTTTTGAAAAGTGCATCTTTCTTCCTCAGAAATGTCATACCTCTGAATCAGTTCACGTTCTCATTCAAAAATCAAGTGTCTTAACTCTCGCCTATTTTTCTGTATACTATGCAATGGAGGTGGGTGTATTTTAAAACCTATTTCTGAATGATGTTTTTATACAATGACTGATTGTGAATGAGTGAATAATTCTAAAAATGGTGTTAGAAAAAGCACTTCTTTGTAAATACTGTAAGATTTTTGAAGAGAAAAACCAGCCCAAAACCTTCCCTTCAACACTTTGCCTTTCTCATCTAATTGCTGCATCAAAGTGTGATAAACAGTGTTTGAAGCTTGTGCTGATTAATTATCAGAAAGACGAATGATAACATTGTTTAGAAATGGCAAAGTTGTCAGCATGTAAATGAAGGACATTAAATGCATCACACGAGATGATGTAGCTTGTATATGCAGCCCTTTTTTCCAGATGTATTTAATTGTTTAACCTTTTGAACATCCATTCAGGAACATGTCATTCCCAGTAGGCAATGGATGTGACAAAATAAGTTGCACTTCTGAGAAGTGGATGCTCTCTCCAGACCCACTTCTCTAAGCCCACTGTGTCACCATCACATCAGCTGCTTGCACAGAAATTAAGAGCATTGTCACAGGTATGAGGGTGCACTAGGCTCAGGCTCTCAAGAGACCCCCTTTCTCAGTGGGAGATAGTGTAAATGTCAACAAGACCTCGAAAGTCAATGCTACAGGCCTCAAGGACAAGGGGGCCCTACTCCACTCTGAGCTCCACAACCAACAATGTCCATGGAAGAGACTAATTTAATAGCAATAAGTCTTCAAACCTACTGAGTAGAATTTGTCTCCTTTTCCTTATTTTAACTGACCACAGAGCAGAGAGTGGATAACGGAGGAGGACCAATGCAGGTATACCAGGGAGTCCTTTAATTCACAGCAGGATTCCCTCTGAACCAGTAGCTCTGCCAAGGTCTGCCAGAGATGCTCCCCTCACATTCCATGAACATGGGTCCTCAGAAAAGAAAGGTGCTGAGGGACTGCCTGCACAGGAATAAGTCTCAGTCAGCTCCCCATAACAGTGCCAAGAATGGCAATTTCACAGCTAAATAAGCTGAGCCCTTTTTACCAATGACCTTGATGGCTGAGGCTCTGCAGGTGAGCCCTCCTGCATCCCTCTGGATGCAGCCTGCATGAAACTGCAGCCTCATGGAGGCACCAGCCTGCACCTTTCACACGTACAGAGACTTCACAAATAATGGGTGAATGAGAAGGCCATCTTCCTTGTCTCCTAACTAATACATCACAATATATCACAAAATCACAGAGTATTCTGAAGCCACAAGGATCATCCAGTCCAACTCCGGGCCCTGGACAGGACCATCCCCAAGAGTCACACCATGTCCCCGTATTGTCCAAACGCTTCTCAAACTCTGTCAGGCTTGGTGCTGTGGCACCTGTCAGATGTTAACCCGTACACCTCAGGGGGAGTGCAGACCACACTGCCTCTGGCCACTGGGAAGTGAAAGGCACTGGAAAAGCTCCATGTAACATTTCCTCACTTTCTTATAGGTGAAGGGTATAGCAGAGAGGGGCAGGTCGCAGCAAATCCAACAGGGAATTTTTAAAGAAAACATGGCCTAATGAAGAGGAAGGTTTGGAACCCTGCATTTTAGCATAAGAAGTCTTTAACAGCTGTTTTAACACACAACTTTTACATACACAGACAAACATTTGTTGTGTAAGTATCGGAATACATCTAAGTTAAGGGAAGGTTAAAAAATAAGAACATTTCAGAATTACAGTTGACTGTACACAGTAATTCTCAAGCTTCATAGTGGTGGATTGTATGGCTTTTAAGGACTGTATGGATTATTCTGGTTTTTCAAATACATGAAAATTGCTATGGACTTAAAGACTAGTATGACGTTATCCCAAATCCGTATCAATTCGACCAGTTCAGCGCTGCCACCCCAGTTTCATCAGGAAACCCCCCTGCGCCGCCAGCAGCCTGCCCTGGTCTGTCCCTAACGCCTTGTGCAGCCACACCGCGCACCAAAGCGGACGCCTGTCCGCTGCCCCCCGCTGGGCCCGCTCCAGGAGCCCCACGTCTCTCTTGTACTGAGGAGCACAGAAGTGAAACAGATCCTCCCACAGCCGGTGTCCCCTGCTGCCCGCTCCCCGCCCCCGGCCCTCCCGGCGGAGGCGGCCCGGCCGCGGCCCTCACGGCGGGCGGGAGGAGCCCGAGCCCGGCCCGGCCGCGCCCCCTGCCGGCCGCCTGTGGCGCAGGCCAGCCTGGCCCTCAGCGAGGGGAACGGTGGGCGCTTCTCCTTCCCGCTGTGTCTCCCCTCGCACTTCGCCTCTTTCTCCTCTTTAACTCTCCCGATTCCTCCTCGCCCCAAACCTCCTCCATGTAGCGCTCTGAGCAAACTTCCCATCTGCTCCTGTTCCTGCTCCTGCTTCCACAGGAGGATGGGTGGGCAGAGCAAGACCTTCGTGGGTACGCGGCCCCAAATGACCCAAGAGAGGAACCAGCTGGATGTACTCCCCACTCTCAGGACTTAGGCTGCATCTCAAGCTGCCTTTGCTGTCATTACAGCCTGATCCCGCTGGTGGGAAACGAAACATATAAAAGCAGGAAGGGGAGAGAAGCAGGAGGAGTGACACACCTGCTGCTCTGCTACTTGTGTCTCCTGGCAGCTTGGCTCGAGGTTGAGCACAGAATCCTTGGGTCAGATGCCGCAGCAGCGCCACACTGAGAACTCAGAGCCACACAGGGGAACTCCGACCAGAACGGTCACAGGTAGCAAAGAAATGGTGAGGAGGGAGATGGAAGTGGGGTGAGGTGGGGGGAATTCAATGCCTGCGTCCCAGCACAGATCAGGGCTCAGCGGAGCTCCGGGAGCTGATTTTGATCTTCCCCTGGTCGCAGCAAATGAGGCATTTTAGTATCAGGATTGTATCAGTCTTCAGGAGCAAGGGGCACCCGTGGAAGATGTTGCTTCATCCCTTACCAAGGGGTTGCAGGCAGCCAGCCCCAAAATGTCAGCATTCTCTGCTGGGAACACATGAGCCACCAATTTTCTGTGGCTGCCAGAGTGGGCATTGACAGCTCTTGAGCAGCCTTCTGTTTTTCCCAAGACATTAATAATACACTAAAACATTACTCATCATTTAGATCTATTGTTTAGTGAATATTAATTAAGCCTCAAAATTGGCTGGAGACACTGTCATTGCTTCCTTGCCAGATAGAAAAAGGGAGGCTGAGGTGGCATCAGCTGCTGCAAAGGCTTTGGAACGCAGGTCAGGCTTGCAGGGGATCATCCACAATCCCTACTGAACACTCAGCCTGCTGTTCTCACTGGGCTGCCTCCATGCAAAGGCTCCTGGCCACATAAATAAATATATACCTGAGCTATGTGTCCATTAGAGGCAATTTTAACTGTTCTTCAGTGGTCCCACATGCTGTTCATCCTACATCACTAAAACAACCAGTGCACTGGCATTCACTGTACCCCCTTTTGAGGTTAGTGTTACCCCTGCAAGAACATGGCCATACCAAGTGACTCAGCAGGGGCCTGATTCTGATTTCTGAGTGGTGCCTCACACCCTCTGGGATCCCTGGGCAGAAGGAGGCTCTGGCAAGTTAAAAATTATTTTTTTGGAAGGGCCTATTTGCCCCCAGTGTATCCATCCATCCATCCATCCATCTGTAAATTGCACTCTCCCTTGATAGCTTTTCCATGTCCTCCATACCGGTGGAGCTTTGGGGTGCAAGACTTTGTTTCCTTGCTTGCCAGAGTAGGCAGCAATGAAATGGTTTTCATCTTAGAGCTCATTCATTGTCCATGAGAATGCAAGGGCTGAGAGAGGGGTAACCCTGCAGACGACATCCCAGCTGAGTAGATTCTGTAAGAGAGAGGGAAAGCAGCCCTTGCCCATCCATGGAGGGATTCTCCAAGCACAGCTATAACAAGGATATAATTTTGGGCGTACAAACTAAGATTCTAAAGTAGCTTTCAAATAGCAACTGTGAAAGAGGACCAAAAAAAAAAAAAAAAGAAAAAAAAGCAGAAAAAAAAAAGAGCTGAATTTTTTTTTAAGGTGGAATTCAAGCAGTTTATGAGTTGGATTATACAAACTGCTTGTTTACACTTCTGCAGGAGCTGAGTGAAGCATCCTAAAACATCCCCCCGTGCCTTAATCTCAAGTGATTCCTTACAAGAACACTTCTGACAAAGAAAATTAACTGGTTTTCCCCCTCTAAACAGAATAAACTTGTAAGGGCAACGAGTTTTCTTTGTGTTTCATACAACTTCTTTTGTCAAGAACAAATGGGATGAACAAACTCAGGTCCTATGGACAAGAAGATATTTAATATCCATAATGTGGGGAGCTTTCCAGCAGAAGACAGACTCTGTTTTATGCAGAAATAGTTGAGTGCAGCCTGAAAAGGCCTAGCAATTAATCACGCACTTGAAGAAATACAACACGCTCATAGAGGCTGAATTTTAAATGCTTGCTGCTCCAGTTTGGACAGTGACAAATTAAGGCCCCCACAAAAGCAGGTGTGGCTCTTGAAGAAGCCCTCTGAGGGCAATTAAAAATGGGAAACCAGCTGGTAAGTGCAGATGTGACAGCTAGGGCAGCTCAGGAAATTAATACAGAGGAGGATGGAGGAATAAATGGTGTAGGAGCTGAGGCAATAGAAACAGGACCTGCTCTCCACAGGGGGTTGCTCCGTGGCAGGTGAAGTGTGTCATCATGTGGGACGGGCAAAGTGGTGACAGCCACATATCCCCATTGCCCTGGAGAGATGGCACACACAGGCTTCAAATGAATCCCTCATTGAAGGACCCCAAAAACCAGAGGAGCTGCTGCTTTGTGTGTCACACAGTTTCCCCTGGTGCCCAGGGGATGGCTGCATTCAAAGATGTCTGAAGCAGATGGTCTGGGCATGTCTGAAATTGTCTGTGGTACCCTGTGATGGAAAAGGTGAGGGATGAGATCAAGGGTGGATTTTCCCAAATCAGCTTCAATGAGCTCCAATCCAAAAGGTAATATCCAGCCAGGTTTCACACACAGTGCTTCATTTTTCCTGGTCAGTTCATTGTCTCCAGTGTTAACTGTTCTGAATCAGTCAAGAAAATGGTAGTTTGTCCCATGGAAAATACAGAAAATAATTCAGATACATGACATGATTATAAGGAATTTGTAATTTCCATTAAGGAAATGTGAGCAAAATTATAATAGTGTCATGCAAACAAACTATCAGTACAAGCCAGAGCTCCTCATGACATTCGGAATAGGATGTTCCCATGATTGTCATCACAATTTCTCAGTGCTCTTCCTCACACATCTACTCCTACCCTGCCTTTCTCCACACATCCAGTGTGTGTGAGGCATCACTGGGACAGAATTTACCTTCTACCAAAATGCAGGCTGGGGGCTGTTCCCATCAGCCTGTTCTTCTAAAGTAGTTTGTTGATAAAAATCTCTTTCTTGTGTGAATTATACAGACTATTTGTCAGAAAAAGCTGTCAGCACAGATCACTATAGATTACTCTTTTTGTTGGTTTTTTTTCCCTCTTGTCCATAGGAAAGGTGTACTCCTGTTAACGTTAAGCTTTGGCATCCTTCCAGGAAGCTGGACAAAACAGCATTTCATTTGAGACTGCTGATAAAAGGGCAGAGTGAAGAGGGTCTTCACCAGTTTCAACCTCTAAAGAAAAAGATCTCTCTACTGAAGAGCTGCTTGGCCACTTGCCTGACTTGGTGAAGCTGAGTATTCTGTTCTCTCTTGATAAAAAAAATCTTGTTTTGTTAGCCCTATTTCCAGCATAGTGTTGAAACATAGGAAATTTTTTGTGTAAAAGGAGCTCTCTTTCTGTGTTCCACTCCAACACTTGCTGCTTGTCACCACTGTGGGTCATGACAGTCCTAGCCAGAAAAACATATAATAAGGCAGGTGGGCAACTTCACTGTGAGAAAGGACCATCTACAGTACCTCTGTACCTGGGCACAGGTAGTCATTGCAGCACAGAGATGCTCTCTGGCCTAACAGCTTGCATATGATAAATGCATCCTGAGACTGAATAAATTATTTTATAACAAGCTCAGCATCCAGGATCTCAGCCAGGGACAAGGGCCCCAGCGGGCCAGGGACAAATCCAGCCTCAAAAAGCAGAATTCTTTTGCCAAAAATCCTGCAAGGGTGGGAGAAATTTCGAATGCAACCAGAGAGAGCCAAGAACACAGCCTGAGGCTGTACTGAGCACACTAACAGCAGCCACAAGGTGGAGATGATTTCTGCCAGCATTTTTCCTCTGTTTGAAGGGATGGTAATGGACTAATTTAGAATAGGAAATAGGTAAACAGAAGATACAAGATGAATCTTATAGAATGATCTGAACCTGTTCTGCATCCCCTGTTCATTTTCCCTGACAATCACAGCTAGAAATGGAGAAGCCTTTAAGTGATGTCTAAAAGTTTTCATATAACAGCATGGCAAACACAGCCAACAGCAAAACTTCCCTGCCTCCAAGAAGGGACAAGAGAAGAAGAAACTGCTTGGTGCTCATCCATCTCCCTCCTGTGATCTGTTCTGTCTGGCAACTGCAGCCACATGCAAACATCTGGGATGCATCACAGACCTTCTGCTGGAGAGAGGAGATAGTTTTTTGGACACAAAATAAATTTGGAGGCACTTTGCAGGCCTTTCAAGGGAATGAACAGCAAGCTATTGCATGTATGATAAGAATGTGAGGAAAAAAAGAAGATTTTATTCTAAGACAAATGTGGGCACCTCGAGGGTGACCAAAACTTTCAGGAGCAGAAACCTCTTGCACACCTGAGGAGTGTGAGACAAGCAATTAGAACTTGTGTTTTAGGGGGCTGCCTGAGCAGAGGGGAATACCTCTCTGGGTTTACAAGATGTGCCTAGTTCCTACCTAGTGGGTGAAGAGTGGCAAGTTGTTCTTCAGACCAGGAGTTTACCAGGAGTAAGGAGGGCCATTGCACTTGACCAGCAGAGAGGAGGAGTCCATAAGGCAGGACTGCCAGATGGCCCCTACCAGGATCTCTCTCCATCCCTTCCCACAGGACTTTTTCCAGGACCCCACTCTGCCTATGAAAGGGGCACTTCCAGGAAAGCCAATCCCTAGCTGCACTGTCTCCTGGCCCCTGATGGGCATTGCTCAGGGACACCACATGCTTACAGTACAACCACAGACATGTCAGAACATTCCAGTATCAGTTGCTATTTATTTTAATTCTGTATAAGCCATGAAGGCAAGCACATGTAATTCTCCACCCCAGCTGGCTTTTGAGAGTTCAGGATCCTCCAGCCTTCCAATAATGCAAAGATTTTTTTCTTCTGTCTTGAAATTATATTCCTTCTCCAGCTGCTTGTCCAAACTATGACTCCCCTGCTACTGAAGTACATCCTCACATTCCTCTGTCCTTGAGGTTTTTTTATTTTGATGAACTCTCTCAGGATTTTAAGCCTTGATATTCAAATTCCCTCATTTTCCTTATGGAGAATGGTATCCCCTCTCCTTCTCTTCTCCTTGAGTTGCAGAGATCCTAATCTAGAAGAAATATCCATAGCACAAGGAAGCAGTCATGAGACACAGAATTCACATAGTAATGCCAATATAGTCTAGACATTATATAAATCCTTTTCTTAAAAAAAAAAAAAAAGCCAGCAGGTGAGACTAATTCTCTTGCTCTTCTCTGTCTTGAGACTGAACCTGGTAGTCTCAACTGACTGGACCTGATAACCTGCTGTTAATCCAGGGTCAAAAGGCAGCTTCCTCTTCTGCAACATCCCAAGCAACTAATTTTTAGAAAAACAAACAGTTCTGAAATCTGCAATGGTCTAAATATTTTAAGGCAATAGTCTTTCATTTCTGGATCAAGAAAGGTCCACCCATCTCCAGGCCAATGTTTTAAATGCAGTGAAAGAGCTTTTCAAAGCTGTTTGTCATTCTGTAAAGCTTTAGTCTTCCAGATTTTTTTTTTTTTTTTTTTTTTTTTTTACTTCTGTCTGCAAAAATAAGTGGGTTTCCCGCTTTGTTTTTTCTCCTGTACAAACTGTGATTTGGTGAAACTTGTCTGCTGCCTAACAGTAAAGCATGAGAGATAATTGTCTCTTGCTGTTGGGTTATAGGTAACAATAAAACCATAAAGGCAAAGGGGTCTACCTTAAAGGAAGAAAAGAAATATATTGCCTGCCTTAGGTCTTCAGGGAGGAAGCTGAGACTGGGGATTTGGTTCAAGGTTACTAAGCAAGGAATAGCTGTGTGGAGGGAAGAGGGAGACCTCACTGTGGAGGCAGAGACATCTACCATCTGCCATAATCAGAAAGTCAAATGTCCCTCTCTGCTGTCCTTATCCCTGCCATTGCCCATAATCCTAAGGCACACCTAGCCCAAAGGTTTGCACTCAGAGTCCTTAAGTTTGCAGTCTTGATGGCTGCTCCTGGCAGTCACTGCCCAGTGGTACGTGAGCATTGTGTCCATGGCGGAGACACAGCAACAGCAGACTCCAGGTACACAGGCCATGGCTGGGGCTTGCATTCAAACTCTTCCAGTGCACAAGCTGCCCTGTGAATTACTTAGGTCCTCATTTTCCAAGAACCCAGCTAATATAACCCAAAAAGGCTGTTGTGCTGTGGCTCTGCTCCTGATGTGCATCCTCTGGTATACAAGTTTCATCAGCAAGAGGTGCAGCCCGTCTGTGCTGAGACTGCAACAGGAATCACAGCACAGTGCATGCGGGCACCCAGGACAGCCCTTGCTGGAGCACAGCCCTGCTTGCAACTGAAGTGCCAGTACCTTTTGACTTCTGCATGAGGAAAGCCTATATCCATGGGAGAGGCCCCTGGTTCTTGCTTGTCCTCTCACTACTGGTACCCTACTGAACACACTGGAAGCTGCTACTTTGCAGCTTCCTGCCAGAATGACCCTCTTTGGCACTTACAAGGCAACCGGCCTAATTTTACCAGCAACAAGCAACGGGACAAGAGGAAAGAGATTGAGAGAACTCAAAAGAAAAGGCTTCAGGTTTTCCTAAGCAAGCAAGCCACGAAAGTATATAACTATTTCAGTGTATGCACAGCCATGTTGGTAAATTTATTTACTGTCTTTGCTTACTTTCGCATAGCTGGCAGAACAGGGTTAGTTTTTATGTGCTTATTAGGATGAGAGAGAAGAAAAAAGATTTTAAATAAAAGTACTTGGGATTTCCTATTCCTTGTCCCCATTCATCACTTCTGTGACAGCTGGGCTAAAAATACTTTGCTAAATATGAGGACCTAAGGGCATAGAAGGAAGTTGCTTATAAATGCAAGCTCAGCCACCTCCACACAAAACCACAGGCAGTTATCAAAGCCCCAGCATCACTGACTGCTCAAAACCCTTCTCTCTTCAAGTACCAGCTACAGTGAACAGGAGTGTCAGAGCCATGGGCTCCTTCCTGCATTTCAGGAAAGCATAGTAAGTAGATGCCATTTTCTTCATATCCATTCTGCAAAGCACAGCTGAATAAATTGCTTTTTTTAACATTTACCTGAGGCCTTGCTTGATGCCCTGTGAAAGATAGATGTGACTTGGTGTTCCAGTACAGTTTGGGGTTTTGTGTCTTCTCTTTGAGCCCTCAGATCACAGAGATGCTGGAGAGAATGGCACATAGTCTTTAAAAGAATCAGAAGCATGACCTAACAGCCAAAAGAAAGAAGAGAACAGAAAGGGCAAAAATATGGGTATGGTGTATTTACATCCTAAATATTTTTCAAATTAAAAACTGCAACAGCATGACTTGAAGGGAAGTGCTGACAGTAGCATGTATCCTGAAGCAGTTAATCACCTTTTCTTCTCTAAGGTCTTTCTGATGAGCAGGGAAAGTGAAAAAGGGAAAGTAATGGAAAAGTGGGAGAAAGAAACTCTAAGATTAGAATGACATTTTGAGAAGTGAGGATGAGAAATGGGCCAGAAAAACTCTTGTGTCAAGTAACAGGTAGGGGAAAAAACCCCAACCTGAAGGAGAATAAGTGTCAAAAAAAGCAGAAGATGAGGGGATTCAATAGAAGAAGGATTTCATAGAAAGTAAGTTGTGAGGAAAACAACAGACTAAAGAAACTGTTGAAACAGTTGAACAGTTGATGGAGAAAAAATCTGGAGACAAGATTTTTCAAAAAAGTTATATTACAGATTTAAGATATCCATAGATACAGATGGATGTAAATCTGCTCTCAGCAGAAAGGCACGACCTAACAGTAATAGAGTACTTCTGCCAAGCAGTGCCTGAAGATTTCATCCACATTTTCAGTATGTGACAGGCCATGTTTGACCAAGAAGATGTCACTTGATCAAGATCTTCAGCTTACCTGTCAGCAGAGTAAGTGTAAAGAATTCAAGCCAGGCTTGCTAACAAGTTTTAAAGTGCAAGATGTGGTAACTTTGGACAATAGTAGTTTCTTTCTACGTAATTAATGATCAGCCTAATTTAGCACCTAAAATACAAGCACACCATAAGGAGAGAAACAAAGACAAAGTGCTCCGTAGGGGGGAAATAGTTTTTGCAAACTTCTCCAGTAATACTGAAAAGGCCTTGAAAGTCTTGAGTCTACCAAAACTCAAAATAGACTTCACCTGTACAAAGCACTAGGTCAGTGCTGGCATAAAGCCCTAACCAAATCCCATCTGGTTTTGGGATTTTTCACCCCTGTAATTCAAAATGTTTAATTTCATAAAGATGGATTACAGTGGAAGCAGATGGATGAAGGGGAATGAGCTAAGACTAGAACAGTGTGGTAGTAGTATGTGCCACTAGCAGGTGACAAGCCAAAGTGCTTAAGACAGCACCTACTTCCAAGAGTTGCTGCTTTGGTTTTTATCTTATGAATGTTGTAAATTCTCATAGCTGACCTTGGCAAACAGCAGATCTCATGGCACATCTCTGGCAAATCTCCTGGACTCTAAACTTCCTCCAAACCTTCTTCTAGGTAGTGGTAGAAGGTTGGAAAATGGCACTTGCATGTTACATTGTCCACTTGGGCCTTTCCAATCAGCAGCTATCCATTTTCTTGAAGAATATGAAAAATACTCCTTTCTAGAACCCTCTCTCTTGGGTGTGCATCAGGTCCTCCTTTAGCTCACAAGGATGGAGAGGACAGGAAAAGACAGACCTGATACCTGTTGCCCTTCCCATCAGGAGGTCGTAATGGACTTCTCATTTCCTGGAGCTTGAGTGCATCTCAGCTGGGCACTCACATTTAGTGGATTTCACACTCTCCCTGCAGCTGTCAACTTCACGCCTAGTCCAAGCCAGAAAAAAAGGTGTATTTTCTCCCTTGCACTCTTAATGGCCCAAAGAGCTTTTATAAAGCACAGAGGAACACTGTGAGTTGTTACAGTGTTTGTTTATCTGAGATTTCTTGTTTGTTGAGCAAGGTTTCCTATGTGAAGGAGAGAAACAGCATGTTAAATGGAAATATAAGTATACTCTCTAAAAACCACCGATGAGTGCAAAGAATCCACTTAGAACATATAACCAAATGTTATTTAATATCTTAAAAAGTAACACAATCCAAAATGGATATTTCACACAACACTACATAAACAACATGAACACAATATTACCATATGGAGGGACTTTCAAATATAGACTTACAAAAATCCCTGTCCTTTTTTTTCCTTTAAATTATTATACTAAGCATGACAAGTAATCATCATTTACAATATGGTACACTGACACAATAAAAACCATGTTACAAATGTGCTGTTATAAATCAGTAACGTTAGGGAAGACATTTCATGAACTGCAATTATTTCATATGAAATACTATACAATATAAACAGAACATCCATCTTGGATGACCTTTACAGCAACCAGAGACCAAGTAATTTTTAAATTTTTTTTCAGTGCAAACACATTTATACAAGGCAGTCTTGGCTGCAAAACTCCCTTCTAACATACAGTAAGTCCCACTTGCATTTATTTACTCATTTAAACCTAATGCAACAGCCACATTCAGTCACTCACAGAAAATTACCTGCAGAATTATGATCCCTTTAAACTTAAAACCTCCTCCACACATAAAAGTAACATCTGTGCCAATTACTCCAAGGGCCCTTTCATACATCTGGGTGGGTATCCTTTGGGTGGCTCTAACCGATATACAACACGAGGGCAGTGCACCCCGTGGAAAATCACCCTTGCGAGGTGGGGCAGGCTGGCGGCTGTTGCGGATCCCGGCTGGGTGGCTGTGCATTTCAGCAGGGATCCAGCCCCAGCTGCCCTTCCAGAGCCAGCTGCGTGGCCTTCTGCTCCTTCTCTGCCTTTAGTGTCTCGGGGCGGGGGGAGGAACACGGAAACCCTCAGCTCAGAACTGAGCTTCAATGGAGTTAACGACCCATTCCCATCTCTCTCAGATCCTCAGAGATCAGGGGAGTTATGCCAGACTTACACTGGCATAACCGAAACCAACGTTTAGAGCGCCACTATAAAAGAAGTGTGATAGTCCTGTTTTCTTCTAGCACCAGCTTGGCTTTTGGTGGGTCCACTGCATGTGTCTCATGCAGTAATGAGCACTTTACTTATGCTGGGGGGAACATTTTAGATATATAGCCTTTTTTTTTAAAGAATTTAGTAAAAAATAGAACTTTTCTCTCTAATACTGTACAGTTTTCTTCAGAAGAGCAAAGAGAATTGTAAACTGTGGGTATGACACCAGATTAGGAGTGCTATTTGCTTTCTCAGCACAACAATTTGAACAATTGTGTTGGGAAAAGCACTACAAAATGTATTTGAAAAACAAATTTTTAATTAAGATGACTGTTTATAAAACCACTGCTGCCAGTACTTGTATGACTGCAAACTTGGTTTTGGAACTGCTAATCTAAGAGTATCTGCAGAGCTGTAAAGTAGTTTCTTACTTAAACAAACTAAATTCGCCAAAAGAATAATTTCAGATTATAAACATTAAACACTTTGGTTAACTGTTAAACTTACTTCAGTAAGTTTAGTAACTGGTAACTTTAAAAAAGCAACTAGTTAATAAGTTAGTCTGCAGTCTTAGCCTTTGCTTTTTCCATTGGGCCCAGACAAAAAGTAGCGTCAGTGAACTCTGCCTACCTCACAGGAAAGTACATCGAGACCCTCAGGCAAAGAGGTGTGATTTAAGTGCAAAGTATTATCTGTGTTCATGATGGCCTCTGAATACTGGTTTGCTTGTTGTCTTTCCTAATGACTACTGCTGGCAAGCACTTAGGCCACAGTTTTCATTAAAATATTTGTTTTCCAATACATTTTTATTTTTTAAAGTTGAGTGAACGTTGTTTCGCATATAACAGTCATTTTACAGTGGTGCTGGGAGTCAAATGGCTAAATGGTTTCTTCTAAATTTTAACTGAAATACTTAAAATGGCAAAATTAGCTCAACTGATGATTGTATATTAATTTGCATCAGGATAATGGTACTAGGTTTGCTGAAAGGTGTTCATAAATTGGGATTTGTATATAATGCAGTCTGCTTAGGTTCAACTGCCACTTTCTTCCTTTGGTTCTTGGAAAAATCTTTCTTTCTTCCCTCTTGAAAGGTGGCTTGTTGCAGCTGGCTACTTTTCAAAAGCCAGCTTAATTTTTCTTGGAAACTTGCCCACGTTCTTTGAACAATAGGCACATACCTTGAGTAGGGACCCTAATACTGCTCCCAGCAACGTCAATTAAAGGCTGTTGGTAATTTCTATAGGAGCAAATGTTTCAGATGCACACAATCTATGCTTCAGAGTGCATATCATTAAAGGAAGAGCTGTTTTAACACCCTTGCCAGTTCACAGAAACCATGATGTACTAATGTTGACAAAGATGGAGGCAGAATAGGGCCCCAAGTATCTGAAGGCTGCCAAGAAAATACCCAGAGTATCTTCTGTTAAACCCCAAAATGTCAATCATATTTCATAGACTGTAGATGTTTCTAATTTGCTAAATTACAAATACATTTTCAAGTTCTACCAGGCAGAAATTTTAGCAGTAACTGGGGAGAGGGTGGAAGGTTTCAGCCTTCCTTTCACTTTTATCCCAATTATGCAGCCTTGTCAAAGTCTTTAAGTGACTCATCTGAAAGCCATCTTTTTAACATTGTAGAAGGAAATTGTGGCAATGGAAACATGATGACTTCATATGCAAGCTTTGACACACAAGAGAACGCCATGACCTAATGCTTCAAAGTTTCTAACCTTGCTTTGTACAATACACTTTTCATGTTGCTGCATTTCATCAAATTCATGGAGGTAGTTATATGTGTAAAAAAAATTACCATAAAAGTAACATGTTGTATTATAATAATACATATTAAGTGTGCAAAATGCCGACAGATTTGTGTTGACCCTTTACAGTTGAACACAACACAGATTCAACCTAATCTAACTCTGTAAACCTTTAAATTGATACATTAGAAGAATGATAGATAAGCAACCACATAATACAAGGCTATGACTTCATCAAAGGATTAGGGTGACATAAAGCACTCAAGCTCCACTCTCGTGGTTTTGTTACCAGAACCTCAAGATGGAATTTTCTTATTTTCCATTGTTGATTTTAAAAGGAAAAAAAAAATCAAGATTAGAACGTTTCTATTTGAAACTTCTGTTTACATTCCATATTCCAAGAGTCACATTAATATTGGTACAATGCCATGTCAACATTAATATGACATTTATGTTGTCTGCTGGTCTCTGGGAACTTTAGGAAATAACATACTATACAGTTTATAGGTATGTACTATCACATTTTGTTGGAATTATGTCTTCTGTACCACCAGCTGCCTGCACAAATTCTGATTAGCTTATGACAAACAATTATTTCTCCAAAGGTGAAACCTCGTTCTGCTCTTGACATTTTAATACTGCCATTAGCACTTCAGATCATTACTGTAAATTTTTTTACCATTTTGATTTAAAAAAAATTTTATTTACTGAATTGATACATACTACTGATGTCATAGCTCATCTCAGAAACAAAATCACAGTCAGCCACTGCATAGTATATGACAATTCCCCACAAAAACTCTGGCTCAACGGTTTTGCATGGAATAAGTACGGCTGGAGTTATATATTGAATAATAAGATGCATCATGCAAAGCATTATATGGTAATTAGAGCACATCTTGGAAGGTATGATAAGGCAGAAGGCTAAAGGCCAAGTGACTTTGATAACCAACCAAAAGCACAATAATTTCCTTTATGTGCACTGAAAGGTCTTATTGCTCCTATGAAATGGAATTTATACACTGAAATCAATGAAAACAGACCTGTACATTAACAGGGTATTCTTGACAGAACTGGAAACTGATTGTGTCCAGAGTTAGAAAGCTGTTTTTTATAAGTAAATGAACTATATCCAATGGTATAACATAATGCTGAATTGCCAGTAAAGACTTCTGATGACAATAGAGAACATAAGTGAAGCTCAAATGACTTTGTATAAAGAGTAATAAATGTCACCAGAACTTGATGAAAATACAGGGTTTTAATATGTACAGTTGGGTTTCACACTGGTGTACTACAAGAGCTAGACAGGGTAAATGTCCCTTTTCTATGAAACAATTTGGGCTGTTGCACGTTTTAGTGTCTTTGTTACTCAATTTGTCTGTTCTGATAAAAAAGTCAGTTTGTTGCACTACCAGGTTTGCATGAGTAACAGAGCAGAATGTGACCCTATACCTAAAATTACTCTTGGAGTTTAACTATCTGTAGAATTTACCCTGCAGTAATTAGCATAGTACCAATTACATCAGAGTAACAGTTTAGGGAGAGCAATTAGGATGTACCGTGCCTGCAGGACTCAGATTTCTACTGAAAACCAAGTGGACATATAGAATTTCTAGAAACCAGACATGTCCATAAAATGCTAAATTGCAAATAACATCCACTGAATAAAAAGGCCAGAAGTTTATAATTCTCTAAATTTTGTTCTCTGATAATCATTACACTATTTTTAATAGCCTAATTTAGGCACTCTATTTAATAAGCTACATAAAATAGATTTATGTTCCTTCCACTAGAAAGAAATCAATTCTTCAGGCCATACTTGTCATTTATATCATAAAGGATATTTTTTTCCAAGAAATTAGTTATCCTGATTCCTATATCAATGGCAAGTTGCAATACCAGAAGTGACACAAGAATAAGTTTCTCTTTCTAAAATAAGTGAATTATACTGAAGACATTTCATATATTTTGTGTCACTCCACATTGTGGCTCCACGACAGTTACATCTTTCCCTTCCCTCCCCACTCCCCCCTCTATGCAAAGGCCCACTTCCTCACTGGTGACTAGGGAAGGTCAAGTAGCAAGTCTCATTAAGTAAACATCTCTCAAATTTTTGAAATAAAAGGAGGAGCCGCCTCCCTTCCCACCCTCCATACCTAGGAAAAAAGCAAATCAAAACAAACCCCAAACCTCCTTTTACTTGCTTAACCAGGCATTTGTAAAATTGTGTCACAAAAATGCACAGTGAAAATGACTGATTAGTATTAATAATTCACATATAGAGCTGAGGTCATGACTTGTCATGTTTGGCATTGTTTTTCCTCACGGTGATCCTGGCTGGTTACTTTCAGCAGTGGCTCAGTTTTTGAAGAAAAAAATTATGAACTCTGCAGCAGAGTTTAGCCTCTGACCAGGGGCATCACACATCTGTGGCATTTTTTAAAATGAAGTTGGCAACTGCATGGACATTGAAAATGCAGATTACACTTACAGTGTCTAGACTTTCATATATGTGCTCAGTAACAATTAAGTGAAGCAAAAAGTGTACATATTATCCCTACTGCTATTCTGTTGCTACAGAGCCGCAAATGTGAAAAGCAATACCTTGAAATAAAGACTTCTTTGTTGCCCCTAGTCTACATAGCAGCACAGTTTAAATGAACACTAAAACTGTGGTTGAGATGCTTGTTTTATTTTTCCCCAAAGATGTAAACATCAGTCCCAGTGTCGTAAACTTTGCTGTATAGGATGAGACAGACGATCTGAGGCAGGCTGACTATCAGACACTAGTGACAGAAGCTTGCAGGCAGTTACCAGGTTTCTGCAGTTTCTCAGCTTCACTCGTGGGTGGGTCTGCAGTGGCTCGGAAGTTGAATGTCGGGCCTGCGCCACCATGCGCGGGGCTCAGAGCGGGGTTCTGACGTCTGTTGCTTTCAACAATACTGGAAGTGTTGGATGCCAGGCTCTCACGAGTACTGGAATGGAAAAGAAATATATATACACACTCAAATATGGCATGCCTATATATCTATCCGCCAGAGAGGAAAGGAGAACAGAGTGTTTTATAATAGGTTTCCTGTGTTTGTATGTAATGTCACATCAATGAATCATCTCATTTTGACAGTACACATATGTTCCTCCAAAATGCGTCCCAGAGGGGCTCAGCAGTCATCATACCACAACACAGGTATAGAACTAAGTACAGCTGAAACTGTCACACAAACTGTAAGCTGAACCAGTATCAAGCATCTGGATTTTTCACTCAAGGAAATAGCTTCCATCTTGCACTTGGAATGTGCTAGTTTTCTTTCCTGACTGGTGCAGCTTTGCACAAAGTAGCTTCATCATATTAGCTCTGTGACTAGGCAGAGCTAGGACAGCAATCATATAACACAGCATTCTCTGTTGTCTTCTCTCTATGTTTTTGTACACAAAATATTAAATAGAAGTCTTACCTTACATTAAACCCACGATGTTTTTAAATGCAACACTTCGATTTTGCTTTGCAGCTGCGATGATTGCAACTTACCAAGACAATGAGAAATCTTAACTGCCTCTGTCATCTTGCCCTGGACAACAACTAGTGCTGCTATGTCATTCAGAAAATGGACAATGTTCCTTTAGTTCTAACATATCATTTAACCACAAGAGTGGCAGGACTTAGCACTTTTTTAAAAGATTAAGCCATCTAATTATGAATGCAGAAAAGCTTGTATTTTAGTCTACAGCTTTTAAAAAGCTCAGCCATGACATGTTAAGGCTACTTTTACCAGTACTACTGTTTTTGTTGTCTTTACACTATTAAATAATTTTTGATCTCTAAACAATGTGTGCCTGCTCCGGAACAGATCTGCTTTCAAACATCCATGTGGCCCCCTGGTAATGTATCCTTCACCTGTACCCCTACTTCTTTCTAAAATGACATCACCACTTGCTATGGAGATGCTTACAGAATACATTTAGAGGAGTGAATGAGTTATTTAATAAGCACTAGAAACAAGGATACTAATGACCAAAGTTTCACAGTCAGTTTAAAGTCAACCTAAATTTACCTGCTACTGAAAGGGGTAGCTCTTGCCTGCCTTGTGTGGACCTGACCCTGCCACATGTTTCTGCTGCTTCCTGACTAAGCCTTGCAGGCAGCCAGCCACATCAGGGACCACTCTCAGTTAAATACTAGCCCTAAGAAAAAACAATATTAGTGCTAACATGAAGGGAACAGTAGGAATGCACAGCTTTAGATGTGGCAGGGGAGAAATGTGTCAGTGCATGGCACAGAGGAAAGAAAAACTACTTTTCCCACTCATAGGGCACATTTAAATAATCTTAAACTGACTGAGTGTGGAAAATCAATGAGGCTTTTAGGAAAACTCTCATAGATCTTTCAAACTGGTCAAAATGGATGGTACTGATATCCTTCTGCCAATGACTCTTATTGTCCATAGTTCCAAAGAGCTATAATGGTTGACACACATAGTAAATGACTCCTGTGAGCTGCAATGATGTATGGCGCACTTCTCTTGCTCATTTTTTTTTATTCCTCTCCCTCTGCTTTTTAATGAAAATAGATGCAAATCTTAGTTTTCAGAGATGATTTAGTATTGTATCATTATTTATGGGACCACCAATTCCAGATCTTCAGACATGCTCAACCCCGATGTTACAAATTGACCATTACAACATATACACACAAAAACTGCACTGAAAATTTTGCATGCAGAGTAATGCCAAAATTAGCTTTCTTTAGGTGACAAAGGAACAACAGTATCATATAAGCTCTAAAAATAAAGGAATAAAATTAATCTTGACAATTAACATTTACTATATATAACTTGCATAAAAGCAATGGACAAAATATTGCGAGGCTTTTTTTCCCAAAGGTGATTAATATGTTCACACATTTTGAACCCAAATACTTTGGAAGTCAAATAACCATTGCAAATCTCTTTAACGGCAGCCATTTCTTTCAAATTTTTTTTTACTGTCCTTTTTTCAATTCATCAGACTTTAAAAATATTTTTTTTCTTTTATAGTGTGAAATTGGTAATTTTGATTCCCTAAACAATGTTGCATACTTCAGTTTGAATGAAAAGATAGCACCCCACCTCAGGAAGCAGAGTTACATCATCAGTGGAGGCTAGAAGAATATACCTGAGGAACATCACTATATGCACTACCTGCTTTTATATTCTTCCCATGGCATCTGCTAAAGGACACTGTCACACCTAGCTGAATCTTACCAGATGGATCCTGGACAGCTATTTTGTATTTCCTGGGAAAGGGCTGTGGAATACATTTTTTATTATAAGGTAAGATAATAATAACAACATGGTACTTTTAGTCAAAGGGCTGAATTCACTCTCAGCTCAATTTATTTTTGGAGACTTATACCAAGACGTGACCCAAACTCAGCAAAATCATAAAATTTAATAATTTTGATTCAAAGCTCATGAAAAAGCTTTGAAATATCCAGAATATATGCCAGTCTGACAAAACAAAATACCCTACAGAATGTTTTGGTTTGGGTTTTTTTAGGCTTACTTTAGCTGGCCTGCCAAAAAATGACATTTGTTAATTAGTAAACAGTAAAATTAAAAAAAAAAAAAAGAAAAACTAAAAAGGATTTGTGGAACACAAACATAATTAAAAGTTGCTCATCTGTTTCCCTTTTGATTTAAACAAAGTAGTATAGCAGCACTAAATCCATGCTCACCACATCCTGTTCTCTTGCTAGCTAAGTTTAACATAAACAGAAATTTTAGCTTTTGTGAAAATAATTAGGGAAAAAAATGTCTACCATTGCATTAATCAGAAATACAATTTTGAAGTTCATCTAGCATACAAAACAGTAGTCCAAGAACTGGTTTTTAATCCAGTTGATATCCTATCCTGGAGGAGAGTCTCATACTCTGCAGAGTGAGACAGGCAAATACCTCAACATATTCCCCCACAAAAACTGACTGCAACTATAGCACTTCAATTACTGGAAGAGATCTCATTTAAAAAGGAAAAGTGCAAACATTTTCATGCAACAGTTCTATGTGAGAAAGATGTCAGGCATCTGCAGAACAATGAATAACATAAATTCAAAGCCTTCTCAAGCCTCTTTTTTAGAGTGGACTCAGTGTTAGTGGCACAATTTACTCAAATTATGTTTCAGATTTTTTACTCAGAAAAAATATACATTCACTAGAAGCCTGCTGTAGTTCGATACATCACTGCAAGCTGCATCAGCCTCACTCATTTCTGTCTTGTCATTAACATAAGTGGGAGTAATCATCAAATCCAAAGAATTTCTTCCAGACTGACAGGACTTCAACTGAAAATGAAATTTAGTCCTGTGTAGAAACAGCAAATCCTTCACATGCCTTTCTGAGGGCCTTTGCTATTGATGTCAAAAAATACATATTTCTGAGGAAAAAGAACACCATTTACAGGGGAAAATTTAAAAAGTGAGAAAAAACCAAACAAAACCCCTCCATTTTTTCCACGTAATACTAAATCAGTCTTGGAGGTTTTATTTTTAAACACAGGCAATAAATAATTTAAGGTTGAGTAAGCCACTCTAAGAGAACTACTACTGTAAATTATTTCTACATTCTTAGAGTCATTGTTCTGAACTCTGATGAGTTGCTATGCAGGTCAAACAAAACTGGTCATGCTCCATTCCATCAAGGACCTAGGAGTGCCAAAGGTCAGACAGACAAGGAAGAAGGCTGGCGTAAAGGATTCTTAACCTGGAAATGAACTTATGAAATCACCAGGCCAGGGAATGCACCAGCATCTCTCTACTCCCTACATTTGTAAGACTTCTAGCACACTGAGGCATCCACAATGCCTGAAATCCCTGGAATAGTAATTACTAACCTGCACCACCACATACAAACATCTGGACTCTTTTCCCAAGTATCTTAGAAAAGGCACCTCTCTCTCAGTGTTAAGTTACACCTGAAGTTCAAATATCCTGAGCACTTTTAACTGGGGAGTGGCTATTCCAGTCTTACCAGTTTGAAATGACGACTAGATACACTGCCAAAATTTTTTAAGAAAACTAACAAGGAAGCCCATACACAAAACAATATAATTTGTTTTTCTTTTTGTCTGAGCCAAACATTATGCCATCCGGTCATGCCTAGCCTTTCCATTAGTCTTGTTGATGGTATCTTAGAGGGAAAGGGAAGAGTATGCAGTAGCTCATCCCTGTTATTCTAAAAGCAAACACAAGTTTAATACAGAAAAAAAAGGATACAGGGAAGTTTTCAGCAAACAGAAAATGAACTAATACAGAGTCAATGCTCCAAATGGTCATTGGTTTCTTACTGCATAGTGGGAAACCCACACATCTGAATAGAGGCTGTGAGAGCTGTAGAAAAAACACTGTCTGAAAACATGTGAAAATTTTTAAAACAGCCCTGCATTCTGTCACCAATATCACACACCCATAAAACCATAAATGGAACTTCCTAGTCTGTAAAGCTGCAATGAATGTGACAGTCCTACCGTGGAGAGTTGAACCCGCTGTCCACAGTAATGCTGCTGCTGTCCATGCTGTCCAGGCGGGCTGAGTGGGTGGCTCTCTGGTTGTTGCTATTTTCTGTTTCCTTCGGGGTGAGAAGAGTAAGATTCTTCTCAAACTTTCGCTGTAGATCCCTTTCCTTTTCTCTCTCTAGGAGCCATTGCATCGTACCAACATCATCCCTGTTCTTTTCTTCCTCGGCATTTTTGTTGTTTCCTTCCTCCGAGTCATCATCATCAGATACGTTGTAGTAGTCAAAGGAGGCCTCCTGGTTCCCAGCTGTCTCTTGCTGTCTCTGAGAAACAGGCATGACTTGTGTGACTGAGGTTACCATCGCTTGTTCAAGTTTCTCACATCTGATGGGCAATGTGTCAGAGGGGGTCTTTTGATGGGGCTTTAGCAGAGGTGTGTTAGACTTATGATAACTATTCACAGAAAGAGTGTTGTGCAGAGGCTTAAAGAGAGTATCCTTGCTAAATATTTCTTTCCTTTTATCAAGGCTGCTTGATTCAGTGCTATGGTGTTGAACCAGCCGCCCATTGGCAATCACCTCTGGAGTCTGGCCAGCAGTTACTGAACCACTGCTTGGGCCCTTTGGGGACTCCTCCTTGTGCACCCCAGGCTCCCTAGCAATATGTTGAGACTGTCTTTCTGTGGGAGTAATTTTTTTTAGCCCATCTGTCCCTGTTAGTGTATCATGATCCTCTTTATTCTTTCCCAGTGGTGATGGAGCAGTAAGCACAGTCTCACTGGATGTGTTGCACTGAAAATAGTCATCAACTGCAGATTTTGTTGTGCAGGAGTTGAGCTCACTATATGATGGCAAATTCTCTGTAGGCTTGCCTTGTTCCAATAGGCTACAAGAACTGGGGGTTTCTACATTGCCCCCGGCTATTTCAGGGATGCAAGTCTCTTTGTAGCTTGCAGATGAAATCAGAGCCCTTTGATGACTGAGTGACTGAGATGGCCTTAAGGTACTATCATCAATGTAAGTTTGGCTAGTTGTTTGGTCATCTGGGCTACAGCCTTCACCTATATCTTCAGGTGTGCCTAAAGTCGCTGAGCCCAGAGGTCCCTTGGAGTTATCCATGGATCTAGACCTTTCTTTAGCCTTACTGGACCGCTCATTCCTTGATCTTCTATCCTGTGTATGGCTGTGGCTCCGATGGACCTTGGAGTGGGAGCTTCCCCTGGAAGGCTCAGGGAAAGGCATTTCAGTTCTTCTTTTGGCCAATTCACCAGACACATCCCACTCTGGTGTCATGGGAAAGTGAGATTCAATCATGTTAGGATTGCTGTGCATTATATAATTATCTCCCTTGTGTTCTATTATAAAACAGCCCTCCCGTGGCGATCGAGTCAAGGGATCATAGAACTCATACTCCCTTTCAGCAGGTATATCCAAATGAGAGCCATCAGATGGGTCTCCTTTGGACACCCGGGTCTTGCTGTGCGACCTCGATTTCCCATGAGACTTTCTGTGATTCCTGCTCTTTTTACTTCGTCCACTGTGGTGAGCTGAAGACCCTGCTTTGCTTCGTTGAGCTTTTTCTTCTTCAAGTTTCTTCATTAGTGCAGTGTGTCTCATGACATTTTCCACAGTCAAGTCTGGGTTAATGCGCCTAATAATCTCCATTTCTACCTCTCTAGGTATAGTGGTAGGAGTGTCCTCGTCCCTTAGTGGCCACTCCTCTGGAGGAAACTGGGCAGAGAAATTTGCCAACTGTTTGGTCTTATCCTTCTTAAAACTTAATCGGAACAATTTGAGTCCAAATTTCTTAGACTGCTTTTCTACATCCTTAGGCTTTGTGAGTGTCTCTGATTTATACGAAAAATTGACAGTACTTTTACTTTTCTCAGTAGGTGGGACCTGACATAATGAAGGAGGACAGTATGAGTCTTTACAGTCTTTTGCTGATTTCCTCTGTAGGGTAGATGCATGCATGCTGTGCATGTCTTCTCTGCAACAATGGCAGGAGTCGCAGTGGTTTTTGGGTAGTGTTCGGTCCCTGACACATCCCGAGGTGGAGGGAGTTATAGTTCCTTGTTGAGGAGAGGTACATTGAGACCTGTCAGGTATCCTCTCATCCAAATGGTACCATTTACTGTTAGTTCTTATGAGAGATGGTGTTATAAAGTAAGTCTGTGGGGTTACAATGAAATAACCATCCGGAGTTGGGTATATTTTCCTCTCCCGTACAAGCATATTTAAAGTATGTCGAAGGATTTCTGGACTGGGTGTTGGAACTCCTAGAAATAACAGTAAACACATATCAGGAAGTGCATAAAACTGTGTAGGACTCTGGTTTCCCCCTCCCCCAAAAAAAACTAGTTTTTCCAATGTGCAAGCTGGAATATGCTAAACAACTCCAGTAAAGTGTTTCGTTAGGCATTCTCTACACTGTTATTTCTCCAGTTATCTCCTACACTTCAGACATATCAATTATTAATTAAATAGTAGGCCATTAATAAAGTACTAAAAAAAAGCCCCAAGAGAACTTCTAGTCACTTCCAATGTGCAGGTGACCTTAAGCTATGAGATTGAATCACTGAAAATCAGAGTGTCAATGGAAATAATTCTACTTTTATTCTTCTTCCAACAACATATTTATATCCAATGTCACCAGAACTATTCTTATAATGCCCTGTCACATATAAAGCAGTAGTTATTTGTTACTTTGGATGTCTAAGCTGCTTTTCCCACAGAATACTACACTGAAAAAAAAGCATTTCCTCAAACTGTCCCTTTATCACAAACCTGATTTAACTGATTTGCTCTCTCACTAAAATATTTTTCGACTACATCAGCAGAGACATCCTGAATAATACAGTTCATCTTACCCAGAAAGTCTTTTCCATTAGGCTGGAAGTTACAGATTTATCTCCCAAAAATTTGCTTCTCAGAGTTCCTTGTCTTCCAGGTGAGATAGGAGGGACACTATCTAAGTGCACGTATTGCATATGAGAGAGAGGGACAAATATGAGTACCCTGCATCAATGGCATTGGTATCGTGAGCTAGATCCTTCCCATTACCAGCACCTGCTGGATTCAGTGCTGCTTGACCAAGTCTTCAATGCTTTATTAGATAAAACACTAAGCTGCATGTTGTGTATAGGAGTAAGTTCCATCTAGAGCTAAGGAAAAAAGAACTTCAGTTCACAAACTAGTTTTAAAAAGTCTGTTTATGCTGAATAAAAAACTAAAATACTTCCATATTATCAGTGAAAAAAGCTATCTTAAATCAATAAATTTTGTTTGACTAAAATGTGCTTTAATTCTGAGTACTAGTCTGATTTACATTTTTAGAACTAGAGATATTTTTTTTCCAATGGTTTCCATGGTATATTTTAAACAGAAAAAGTTAATATTATTTATTCCATGTCTTAGCTTTAAACAAAAGGAATTTAAAAAAAAAAAAATCAGAGAGTAACTTAGGTTAGAAGAGAACTTATGAATTCATGTGGTCAGCACCTCTACTCAAATTCTTGCCAATTTAGATGAGGTTGGTCAGGACCTTGTCAAGTCAAACTCTGTCTTGAAGAATAGATTCAATGCATGCAAAAACACTTCAGTGAAGCATAAGCTTTTTACAAAAACACTTCATGGAGAAATCTCAGCAGGGGTACCTGCCACAAATACAGTATCTCCAGGAACACACAGTGTCTGGTCACCAACTCTTCTCCAACACATTAAAGGTTGGAGCCTGCAAGCTCACTGATCCTCTTGTGACAGCAAAATCCATTAAAAGCAACAAGAAGAAGAGAATTTGTACTAATTCCTTAACTCATCTTCTTTCTTGCAACTGGGTTGGAGGCAACATATTCTTATGTCTAACTTGGAGTGTTATTTGAACTTGGTGACATGACCATACTACTCATATCCCTAACTAAAACCTTAAAATGGAAACAGGAAAGGGCTAGGAACAACATTGACACGGGCAAGAGCAGGTACAACACAGAAGGCACTAGGGAGAAGTACACAGGGACATGTGCTCATTTTGACTAGGGTAGAGTTAATATAGTTCATGCACAGTCCATAGAACTGAAATATTGGGGACACTTTGGCTGCAGGAAGTGAGAGACCAAGACAGGATATAATTCGAGAACATAAATGAGAATGAAAATTAGGAAAAAACATGGAGAATCAGGATCTTGCATTTTCTAACCCTTTTCATGAATGTGTCCGCAATTTCTGTAATAATCTGAGCGAGAGTAAACAAAGACTCCCAGAACCCCTAGCTGAGTTAACATGCCAGAAACAGCAACAGGCGGGAAAAGCTGAAATCCAGAGAGCTGGGGAAAATAAAGGACTATTTGTCCCTAGTCCAGAATTCTGAATCTCTCTGGACTGAAGTAGGCAATATGTGAGCTTCCTCTGGATTATGAGGCAAAGCAAGCTGTCCTCTGCATAGGTTTTGATAGCACACAGGAACAAAAAGAGTGATTTCAATCCCTGTAACAACCAGTAGTCATCTAACTCTTCACTCCTGCAGTGGAGCTGCTGTGTCTGCTTGGGCAACACCACCCCTTTGACATATGACTTGCATCATGACAAGACCACAAAACTCAGGCTCATTTGTTTCTCCATCCCGTGCTAAGTATGCACTGCAGGGTCCAACCACGGTCCAACTCAGGTGCACCTGCTTTGCCGCAGCCAACCTTTCTTCCTTCCTCTACATGAGCAACCTGCCTGATCCATTGCACTTTTCAGAAACTTACAAGTGGAGACTTCAACAACATGTACTTACCTTTGTGAGAACCTGGCTCTTCATCCTTATTTTACTGAAAAGATTTTTTTTAACATACTTTTTCAAAAACATCACAACACAAATAAAAGAAATGAAAGTATTTCCCTGGGAGCTTACAAAAAAGTTAGAGAAAGAGACAGAAATGGATGTACTGATGTTTTACAGCAAATTAGGCAAAAATTGACTGCAAATACATGGTAAAAATAATAATATGTATTTTTGACCCAGTAAATGATAAGGGCTACAATGTGTTGGGTGAGTCTCTAAACACTGGATGCACAGTAGTTACATTAATCCAGTAACTCCTGTGAATGGAGAATGTGCAGATAAACACCAAGGGAAAAAAAAATCGGCATGCCTGGCAGTCAATGATGCTGTAAAGTTAATTGTGTCAGCCTTCTCTCTGGAGCTGAACCCTATAACTTTTATCACTCCCAGTATACAGTCCATGCTGTGGTTCACTAAGCCAGCAGTGACGACAGCAGATGCAGCTAACTGCCAGCTAAGGGTTGCTATGGGTTTTATTCCAGGCTCTTTTAAGAACTTACAAAAGCAGAAACAGACCCAAACTCAGCTAAGGCTTTCCTGAATGGCAGACAGGAGCAATGACTTTAAAAAAGGAACAATGGAATCCAGAGTGAATATAGATTTCTTGGCTTTCTCAAGACTTTCTTCTTGAAAGCAGTCTTCCCATATAACACCTATATAACACAACCTATCCAACCCCCTGCGTTCAAAGGTCTCCTTATGGTCTCCCTTCCTCCATTAAATAGAAACAAGGGAAAAAAACCCAGTGGCTTACAAATTCTAGCCCATAAAATATTGCATGACAGCAGTGGTGTTACTTAAGATTATGTAGTGGTTTAATAATTCAAAAGCAGAAACTGTCTGGACACTGAATCATCAGACATGTACATTTTCTGTATCTCAAGAGAGTCTACTGTGCCATCCACTGAGCTTCCAGACAGAAGATTATGTCTTGTTTGCTGCTCACAAAAAACACTGACCTAGAGTGAACTCACTTAATGTAAGACACTTCTTTTAAGTGCTACACATATAATTCATACATTTAAAGAGTGAAGTTATAAAGGTGATTGTCAGAGGAATTTGCCAGGTTTCAGAAAACTGCTTGCTTCAAAAGCAACCTAGGCCAATACAAGTATTTTCTACACTGAAATTTTGAATGCCGTAAAAATTATTTAAATATGTACGTAGACAAAATTGGGGAGAAAAAAAAAGACAAATATCTTTATTAAAGGCAGCATAGACTAAGGCTTGATGTTGTCTTCATCCAGGTTCATACAGATAAGACTGTCTGGTTGCCAAACACAGAACAGGGGTTACATTCTTAGCTCCTTATACTGGATTTCAAAGATTTACATTTAATGTATGGGATTTAAACCATGGTCAATAAATTACAAAGTAGGGCTGTACAAACATCTCATTGTTTAATTCTAAGTTAGAATAATGGAAGCATGTGCAGGAGCATCCCTCTTGCTTTTCAGAAAACCCAACAAATAACAAAAACCAAAAATAAGATGCACATCATCAATACAAACTTTTTGAATAAAATAAATTAATGAAAAATACATCTGAAGTAGTACTTAAATGGTGTTAAATCTGCTAAAATGATTTTCTCCTGAGCTGATGCTAAGGCTTAACAAGGGATAAAAGAAATACTCTGATTGGCTCATGAAATACTAGTTAAAGATGTGGAGTGGTTGCTATGTGATGTTATAAATAATTAGCATACCTTATTTCAGATAGAGGCATGGCCCAGATTTATGCCTGCACAATGGCTCAGCAAACTAGAGGGCTAGACAGCAACTGTAAGACCTTGCACTGAGGAAAAAGGTTTATTATTCTTAGGCACTTTTGAGAATAGCATCTGGGGTCTTAGGAAATTTATCTTCACCATGAAACGCAGTGAAGGATCTGTTCATTAAAGCACAAACAACAGAGGCAGACAGTGCTGCTACAGGAGGAGATACAGAGAGGTTATGTGATAGTAACAGACACATCTACAGTGGTAATGCTCCTCTCTCCCTCAGAGCATCAGCACCTGGTTAGGAAAAATAAACTATCAGAATATGAAAGGACATCAGATATTTTAAAATAGCCACAAAGAATATAAGGGCTCAAAAAGCTACAGCTGATTTATTTGAGAGGTTTGGGCAGAAAAGTGAAAAGTGTCAGCACAAGAAATTGTGACTATTGGAAAGGAGAAAATTTTTGGATAATCCTGATACACTGAGAGAATATGTTCACTTGCTATGTTAAATATGTCATGGCTGGGACAGAAAGGCATTTCTCTAGAGAAGGGGAAAAACTGGTGAACAAAGGGTGGATTTTTTTTCTTCAAATAACTTTCTCTACATTTTGGGAAGTGAGGCTCTCCTTTTTTTTTTTTTTTTTTAATCTCAGATGAGAAATTCATATGTTAATGGCTAGTGGAAAAAAAAAAGGCAGCAAGACACTATGTGCTAACTTGCCTCAGGCTTTGTCTGAGCAGCGTCTACAAAATAATCCAGCCAGCTGAATTATTTTTTATGTTTGGTTCTGTCTAACAACAATAGCACAACACACCAAGTGAACTGATAATCATGCTCCCAGGAAACTCAAGAGATGTCACCAATATATTATCATTTCCACCATGCAACAGTGTTTATATAAAAATATTGACAGAATAATTGAAAAAATACTTGCAATCTAAGAAATTCTTCTAGTACATAGAATACATGGAAAAGATAACTTGGGGAAAAAAATCATCAAAATGAATTAAAAGAATTACAACTGAGAACTCTTCCTTCTTTTCATTCTAACCCTTACAATTTTTACCACTGATTTTATTTTCAAAATCAGCCTGATAAACAAAACTACAAATAGGGAGAGAAAGCCAGTATTTACAAAATATGCTTGAGTAATTTTTTCAAAGTGCAATTATTAAATGTCAGACAGAATTGTTTATTCTAAACACAGCTCTCAACTGAGAATTATATTTTATATTCTCAGAACTCAGTATCAGTTATAGCAAAAGATGTAATTTTCAAGGCTTTAAGTAACTCTTGCTCTAAAATATAAACAAAAAAAATTCCAAACATCAAAACATGGCTATGGTAAGGCTGCCTAACCGAGACAGATGCATCAGTAGCTTTCCTACTGAGGCATTTTTAATTAGCTACTTTTTGCAGCTATAAAATAGGCACAATGGAGAAGTTTCTCAACTATTTTGGAGAGCTGTAAACTCAGACACAGAATAGGTAGACATCTTGCCCAGGATCATACAAAGCACAACTGAAAAAGTTGTACTCTCTTGAGCAGTAAACCTCTGCCCAGTACTTTAGTGCCTCAATGTAAAATGTCTCTACAAGATGCATTTTGCTTGATTCACCCACTTCAGATACAGATGGCCAATAGAGAAGCAGCATGTTCAAGAGTACATTCTTGTTATAGGATTCCCTTTTTGTGATGTTACTACATCTTTAATCCAAGACAATTTCCATTTACCATTTGATAAATATCAAATGCTGACAAGAATATCTTCTGAACAGTTCACCAGCAAGCATATCTATGGCTCTCCAAAACTTTTTGTTTAGTCATGGAGAGAGATGTCTGTTTTTTTGTTGTATTTCAATCAAGGGCAATACAGAAGCAAAAGCCGGAATTGTGTCCAAGAAGGATCTGAGAACTCCTGGAAAGCAGGCTGACACAGTCCTTTCACTTCAAATATAACCTCTCCTTGAAGCAGGCACATCATTGTTACTGGACTTTACAATTTGCATCAGGTTGTAGAGCCTCTTCTAGGTGAAGGAGTTGTGTGGGAAACCTGGTCTTTAGGAGGGAAGTCTCTACAGAGACCTCCCTGAGGTTACCTCTTTAGAGAATGGACAATGACACTTGAACTGGTTGAGTGATGTCAATGGAACCCTTATGAGTTAGCTACAACCAGCCTGAAAGTCACATGGCGAAATGAGTTTGCTCCAGCTATGACACATCATGCTTTGCTCTCCATAGCTACAAAAGAAGGCCTGCACTCTTTTGGCTATGATGATAAAAAAGGTTATTTTGTGAGAAAAATCACAAACAACTGCTATTGTCTAAAAAAAACAAGCCAATATTCTGTTGTTTAGTACCACAAGTAATTTTTATTACTTACATATTGTCAGGAATTTGCCCTGCAAAATGCATGTCACATGAATGGTCTTATCAAAGATAACTCAATTTTCTACATATTTAAGAATAAAGAAAAAGTCCCAAGATTAGAACCCTAATGTCTCCTTTACTTTTTGGTTAGAATGTCAATATTCCCATCTAGAAGGTACTGAGGCTTCTTTAACTGCCCTTTTACAGACATGTGCTCATCTGACTGATGATTTATTAATGACTGGTTACCTGGGAAGCAGGTGGTTAGGTGCTCCATTAGTGCTTCTTGTGTGACTTGTTTTCGGGCAGAGTTCATTGCTGAGATGGCCAAGCAAAGGATTTCCCCAAGTGGAATAAACTGTGACTGAGTGATGGGAGACATGCTGATGGGTGATACATCACCTGTAAAAAGGCAAAAGATGTGCAATGAAGCATTTTGTTTAAAAATCTGCTCATAGGACAAAGAGATAGAGATACAGCTGGTGAAAATTCAGAGATCCCTAGTTTTTGTACTGAGCTGGGGGAAAAACTCTTACAATGGAGAACCATCCATCAGCTTATTTCAAAACTTAAGACACAGAGAACTTTGGAAAATGGGAGATGTATATTATGCAGACATTATTTCTCAAAAGGTAGAATAGACAGACTCAGAAAAATGCCAATAAATTAGCACTCATGGTTGCAAAACCTCCTGCTTAACATCCTCCTAGGTAACTGCACAAACAAAATAGTCACATATATTTCCCTGGATGTAAAAGGAAATTTCACTCCCCTTTCAAAGTATAGATCACCCACGGTCTCCATTTGATGTAGTATTTTTTATTAATAGTAACAAATATTCAAAAAAATGTTGCTAAGTTAATGAATAACATTTTAACTCATCTGATAAAGCACAGAACACTTTTTAGAGGCCCAAAAGCATCAAAACACCTTAAGATTGATAGCCTGAATAAACCTTGCCTAATTCTCCATGTCAAATGTCTTTGTACAAACTATGTATTATTTAGAAGTTTTAATGGTTTCAGGATGGCCTGAAAATTAAGTTTGTTGTAACTTTTCTCATGTTGTCTTACAAGCTATTCATTAACCTATAGTAAAAAAAAAAAAAAATCATTAAAAGATCTTAAAGTTGTGGGAGAAATTACAATTTGATAATACTAGCATGACTACATATGTACAAGTGCATTTTAACATACTTTATCCAAGTACAAAAATCTTTGATTCTGCTCTGTTAGTCTTCTTGAAGTAGTAACAGCTCCCAGTGATCTCAAAGAGAGAAAAGCAACAGGCTAAAATATTTTCCTTGCCAGTGGAAATGGAGTAATAAAGAGTAATAGATAGAACAAAAGGTGCTTAAGTAAGAATCTTATTCTGGCCACAGGTAAATCAATAGCCAGGGATTAAGTTCTACCAAAATGGCTTTGAAATGTCAGGGAAATCACCCTATTTCTGCTGTCACAGAGCAACACCTTGTGATCAAACCATGAATCAAATTACTAGAAATTAATTCAAATTCAAGTTTTCATTCTCAATTCAGAAGACCTAGTATTTTCCCCCCTAATTCTATATTCCTATTATGTCTGCTAAACAAGAGCAGCAGCTTCTAAAACTGATTATCAAAATGCATTTACTCTGGCATTATACTCAGCACTTTGGGGGGAAACATTGGTGAGAGTAGTAAACTGCATAGCTGTCTCAGCAAGACTTATGAGCAATATTTTTCAATCACAAGCTCTTCAATCTGCTCTACAAAAGTGATACACATTAGCCAAGACACAATAATGATTTAAAACTAGATATTTGTGCTATGCTATCTCCTGATTGCTTTTGCTTAATCAAACCTGACTAGATCAATGCTGCCTGCATTCCCTTCCCAGTACGGCAGCATTCCTCCAGCTTCAGCACAGTGAAGCCCAAGATCCTCCCCATTCTTATCTCATCACAGAATTACAACCTTAAAATACAACATTCTCTGGACATTTTTTACTCAAATACACATACAAGTTCCTGCTGCATGCATTACAGACAATGGAAAAGAAGATGACACACAGCTTACAGGAAAACATGAGAGATATGCTTCCATATGACTTGGGAGCAACACCATTTGTTCCCTCATCATTTGAGTATGGATAAAAAATGTCACAGTTATTATATTACTATTTACTAATAATTATATCTGCTGTCAGTTTCAACTTGTTCATAGACAAGTCTTTGTAGTCAGCCAGACACATAAGTTTATGAACTTTGATCACCAGTCACCATATATTTTCTGTAGGGGATCAGTTTCTTTAACAATTAATTTCATGTCTAAGAAGCATCAGAATCAAGGTAAGAATTATGCAGATTTAGCTAAGAAATTAATGTCTTTAACACAAAGATTATGTGACACGGGTATCCTTGTGAGAACTACTAAACTGAGTTCACTGCAATGTCAGACAGATTGGCATATATTGACCAGAACTGAGGTTTAATCTCATCAGGTTCATTGGGCACTGAAATGGGCTCTCTGGTGTCCTGGTTTTGCCTGGGATAGAGTAGCTTTAAGGGCATCCAGGGAAAGGGCAGCAATTCTTTAATTGTTTTATGTGTATCACCAAAGACATGGCAATTTCTTAAACCTAAGCAGCTGGCAGGAGTATCCCTGTGTTAGTTCCCAGCTGTGCACTCTCACTGCCACCTACACAGGTGCCAGGATGGGAAAATGGGAGGAAGAACTTTTTATTTCCCTTACATGGGAATGATCCACTCACAGCTAACCAGAATGATACTTAGGATGTAAAGAATGGGCCTTAATACTGTAACCAGCTCCCTGAAGTGGGAAAGGGACTCAAGGAGTTTTATACCTGAAGCTTTGCTCCAGAGCCTTGCAGCTGCCCCCAGGAGCGATGCTTGAACGAGAACTCAAAACTCAGAAACCAATTGCTCTGCTCAGGCCCAGGAGCAGCCCATCCTTCTCCCCTGACTGCCAAGAGCCTGCAGAGAGCCACCTCTGAGATCACTTCCAGTGTTAACTTAAAACTGGCTAAGTACAAGCTAAGAAATAATAAAATTTGTCTGATTTTAGTAACTTCGCACAATCCTTCCTTTTAAAGTAGGCCTTCAGCATGGAATTGCTTTCTAGGCTAGTGAGTAGAAAACATTCGGTCTGTGCTGAATTTGGCCCCCTGGCAGCAGGACTCTTGTCACCAAGAGCAAGCCAGGAATTTCCACCAAAATACTATCTACACTTCACATAACTCCTCAATACGAAACATTCAGTATTGGTTCCTTAATGTTAATGCAATTTCTAGCACAGCATGTTATAGTTAGTATACCAGGGTAACACACATCCTGTTTGCAAATATTTTGGAGCTTGACAACTATTTAACTAACTACAAAGATTACTATAATTGCCCATAAAATCATCATTTAAATGGCTTTAAATTATATAGAAATGTTGAAAAAATACTGGTTTATATGAGGGCCTTTCTGGTTTGTAAGGGAATATCATGAGTTAAGCCTTATTCTTTTCCACTGAGTGCTCTTCAACCTTCTTCATTATGACAAGGAAACTGTAGTTTCTCCTCTGTTGTGATAAAATGATCTCCATAGCTCCTTGTGCATAACTGTCTGCTGGAGATAGTTACTAGCTCTTGTTTAAAAAGGCTAGCACATATTTTGAACAGACCTAGTGATAGAAAGACAAACTCCCCTCAGTCAGGGAAGCTCTAATTTGCCAGATTTTATCTTGACTGTCCCATGGCTCTGAGAAATCACACACACACTGTGGTTATAGTTAAGTCAACAAACTTCTTTGATGCACAGTAACAGCAAATATCTTCCATCTACAATATGATATAATATAATATATTAACATCAATTACCCACATAAATACTGTTAGGCTGTTGAACAGAAGGTTTACTACAAATTCTTTAGAAAAGATCTGCTAAAAAAAAAGCAAATATGCTTTTCCTAATTTTTTTGAAGACCACATCACTTACATAAAACATCTAGCATATGGCTCCTGTTAGCTCTGACTGATGCTTGTCTCAAGCAGCTTTCTTTTGAAATTAAATTACTAGCCTCAACTTTCATATGTTTGTGTTCCCAATTAAATGAAAACTAGAGCTCAGAGAGCAGTTTTCACCAGCTGACTGCATGTTTTGTTTAAATATGGGATATATACATGTATATATATAGCTTCAGCTCTGTTTCTGCAATGTCTTTCCAAACCATTTTCTAAATAATTTTTAAAAAAAAAAAAAAAAAAAAAAGCTTTCTAGACTTCTTGCATTAAGTGACATTCAATTTTAAAGATTGTATAAACACATAAGAAAGAGTGAACAGGAATTGTACTCATTTATGCCTTGGGGATTTGTATCACTAGCCTAGGGGGAAAAATTATTTTTATTACTTAGAACAAAAGATTATGTAGCACATAAAATAAACACTTAGCTCTTACATAGCACTTTTCTTCAATGGTTTTCAAACACTCTGAAAAACTGGGAACCATAACTATCCTTAACAAACAGATGAGAAATTGATGGTCTAACATATCTGGGAATAAAAATTCCCATATCCTGAACCCTTACCAGCCAGAACTTTTCCTGTGACAGTGCATCTAGTGTGTCTGTTCTCTGCAAGTCTGGGTAACACCATTTTGTGAGAAAATGAGGCAGACTACATTCTGTACCATGTATCAGCAATTAAAATATCAACTACATACAGATGACAGAATTTTTATTAGTGATTCTACTGCTGGAAAGAAGTGACCTGGAAGTCAAACTCTTTGTCTCATGAACTTTGCATAAAGATTACTAGAAAAATCACCTCTTGACTTACAAATGGAACCAATTCAGTACAACCAATGTGAACAAATTAAAGAAATTACAGAGCAAAATCATACTAGATTGGAATTTATACACTCTATTTCTCTGAAATAGGGGGGAGACCCTCTGATTTACATTCTGCATCCTGAAAGTACAGGAAGTCAAAGCCCAGTTTCACTTCTTCAGACTCTCAACACCTTTTTAACATTTTGTTTCTTATGACTCAAGACAACCTTTAAACATAATTTTTAGCCTAGTTTCCACAGAAAATGAGGCTTGCACAATCACAGTCACAATCTTTGTGCCTGTATGTGTCAGGGAGATTGAGCCTCACTAGACAAGAGCAGTTATTCTAAACCAAGTGTTTGCTACACATTACATCTATACAGAGCTTCAGGCATAGCAACCTCCCACTAGATAGGACAGAATCCAGTCAAAAAATCTTTGTCAAGGGAAATCTGACTTCACTACTTTTGCTGCTTACAGAATTACATTATTGATCAGAAAACACTGAGCTAGAGCACAGTAACTTCATGGCATCTCATGGTTATAATGGTGGTTGCAACAGAAATCCCCTACAAAAATTTTCTTGCCAACAGCCTGTTCTGATCAACTTGCCTGTGATTTCACCCTGGGAAGAACTACAGAAAGGTCATTTTCAAACAAAACTACTTCTAATGGGCAAAGAGCAGCCTAGAATATTATTGTTTTTTCCCAACATATTGATAGCAAAAAGTCTCTTATATAAAAAGTGCACTTTCAGATTTACTTAATGAAGGGACAGATGCTGAAGAAATTATATGTCTGGCCTGGGTTTCACAATTACCCCCTTTTGCCTCAAACCCCAACTTGACTGAATTATGCTAATTAAAGAATACTTACATAGATGTAGCAAACCTATTCTGATGTGAATTCACAACAAGGATACGTAATTGTCATTTTGAGTTAGACATTCCCATTTGATTGAACATAGGGAGGGAAAAGGAAGAATATGCAGATTTCTTTGGTATTAACGATAATTATGAAATGCCTTGAATCTGCACCAGCATGCTAACACAGAAAAGATCACATTTCACTGGAAAAATCAGAAACAAAGAAAACTGGAAGAAATGTTGCTTGTGCTGTTCCCAGATGTAGCCTATATCCTCCTTTTAGGCTACATTTCCTGGAGTATTTTATGAAAAAAGCTGCAGGTTGTGTTTGCTGGACAGCTAGACATATTAAAGGACTGATAACAAAAATAAAAGTACATTAAAGGTTTTTCCATTTATTCCTGTTTAAGAGCAGCTTAAGCAAAGGCTCAACAAATGCATTAACACATTCATTCACTAACCAGCAAGTTCCTTCTGCAACTCTGAAATGCATACCCACCAAAATAAATAATGAGCACTTCCAAGAGTGTGACCACTCCAAATCTACACAGCCTGAAGAAAACATGTGAAACTTAGTATAACCAATATAACAAACCAAAACAGAGTTCTAGTTCCTTACTAGTTATTAACTTCAACTGTGTAAATTGATCTTTTTAATCATTCAGACCCAGCTAAAATCATGTTCTCCAGGTTCACCAAGTGGCACTAACTTTCAGAAACAGGTGCTAAATTAACCACAGTCAGCAGACTTGTCTTACATGCATTGATCCTGTGTACTTCCTGTGATTCAATTTTCCTTTTCTTTGTTCATGTCCTGTGGCCAGCTGCCTCCTGATCCAAAGTGATACCCCAGCACATGTTACAACCATGATCATGAAAAGTCTCTGCTGGAGCACGGAACTTTCCCAGAGGATTCAGCTGAGGAGACTTCTGTAGCATTGCTCATCCTGGGAAGGAGGTGGGAGGGACTGTGTTTTTTTAATATATTGTGTGCTTCAGAATGTATTTGCCCAAACAATATTTTTCAAATGCATATTTAAATAAATATCCATGTCTATATTCCTGGCACACAATATGTTAAAAAAGGGGGACTTACCTGAACCCCTATGGTCTGTTCCATGCTCCAGTACAGTATCCAGAGAAGCTGTGATGTAACAACAATGTGCATATTGGGGCTTTATATCACTGTGGAAGCTGGCTGATTGCAGCATAGGTCAGTGCCACAGGACCTGAAAGAAGAAAAACAAAGCATGCTTTTAGGCATTAATATGCTGAACACCCACCTCTTAAAGCAGGAAATAGGGGCATACTGAAGAAAAAAATGCAGTTATCTATGCAGGTCCACTGAAAGGAACACTATTTCATGCAACTGCTACATAAGCATGAGAAATAAATGGTTAAGAAACTACAGAGGAGGTGCAGAAGAATTTAAAAGGGACTACAAATATAACTCCCACACAGTGTTTTGAAAACATCTCTCTCTCTTTGCCCTGTTTCCACGGAATGGCTGAAATCACGTTCTGATACCACCCCCTGTTCCGAAGGCACTCACAGTCTTTGCAAAGCACCTCTCCACTGCAGTGCCTCAGGATTCTGCAGTGTCACTCCTCTTCTCCCTGGCTCTCTGCAAAGTGAAGTCATAGGAATGGATCAGCCAACCTGACTTCTCACTACCCTGCCCAGAATCCTTTGTGAACTGAAATGAGTCATCGCTCTGAAAAAATCCACAGCGCAATGTTCCAGGTTTCTCCCCGTGTCTGCACTGGCTTCTTTGTCTTTGAAATGAAGTGCCTATGCTTCTGGAACAGTGCCCAGCTGCATTGTACAGGATAACAAGCCAGCCTTCTCATTAAGTGGACAAGAAAGCTATTTACATGCATTAGCAAAGGCAAGTTAAAGCTTTAACCCTCTAGTCAAGATAAAAAAAATCACTCCTAACACATCTTCTTGATGTAATGCACAACTCCCCCTATACACAGAAACATAAATGCACAGACATATGTGGGCATATAGATACTTACACAGAGCAATATTTTCTTTAACTATTCACTATTTATCATGACACTTACCAGTTTTAGGTCCATTAATTAAAAATAAAGATTTACTCTGTTTTGTCAGTTCTGAAGAATGCTGCAGATCTAAATGTAACAAGCAGCTCTGCTGTACACTATATCAAAGTTCTGCTGCTGCAAACTGTTAATCAAAAAATTAGAAGCAGTGGACAAGTTCTTGTAAGCTTATTTTTCATTATCCCATTCATCATTTGGGCTTGAAACAAAGTGAGCCCTGAAACCATGCCAGATAGAAAATGTCAAACTGCTCCAAGTGCCAAGGGCCAGCAGAGCTGTTTCAGCTTCTGGTACCACTGACAAAGAAGGTAATGCTCAGAACGAGGTCACTGTGTCAGGATCTCACTGCCAGTGCTAGGTTTTCCTTTGCTTGGTGAGGATATGCTAAGGTAAAGGATCAGGAAGGCACAGAAGAAATAGGAATAGTTTATGAGATGAGAGACAGATGCTGCTGTTTCAGAGGAACATTTTTAGTTCTTCTGAGATTTTCTTTTAAAAGAAGGAAACATTTAAAATTGCCTTTATTGAAAAAGAACTATTTCTAGTCATGACCTAATCATCAAAATCAGACCAATATGTCAAAATGGAGGTGCCAAAAAAAAAAAAAAAGGAGCTTTGCCACAAAGTGCTTCTTTAAAGGTTCCTACATTCCAAGTGTTCTGAAATAGTTTGAAGCATAGAAGGCACATAATCCATAAAATTTTGAAACACAGCACCTTAGGACTCACCTGTGCTATGCTGGAACAGGCAGTTCTCCCATGTATTTCACCGAATGAACACATCAGGTACTTAGAACTGAATGAAATACAAAAGTCACCACCTCCCTGGCCCTACAATAACCCTGGCAGTGAAAGAGCCCAACCAAGCCTAAAACAGGTCTGTGTTTCAAGAGGACAAGTAAATAGCTGGGTTATACAACTAACAAACATCACTTTTGGTTACAGGTCTGTGGTGGCTGTTATGCAGCAAAGCCATATAGCAGATTAATTTACAAGCGTAAGGTCAAGGGGATCCTGTGCCACACCAGTAGTTACACAGTAGCCATAAACTCAGCATTAAAAGCTGGGGGCTTGCTATACACAGTCAATAATTTTTTGTGTTCCCCGAAAGGCCTCCTTCCAGGAAATCTTCCTTCAGTTTTACAAAACTTTTGCCTTCCCTGGAGCTGCAGCATCAGCCACAACACCTCTAATGAATCCAACTTGGCATTTACAAAGTTTTGAGTCCCCTAGGATGGTCCTTAGGAAACTCTGGTTGTCTACTAAGTACACACCCACTTCACAGCAACAAAACCCACCCCATGAAGAAAAAATTAAAAGTGAATTAGAAGAAGCACTTACTGAAAGTAAAAACAAAGCTCCAATCTTCTTCCCCTTTGCCCCAGACAACCTTCATGGAAAACTAAATGGGCTCATGCATGCAACACTGTTTTCACAGACATGTACAAGTAAGAACTTGCAGAAGTCTTGCAACTAACACCAAAGTTAAAACATTGGCAGAAAAAAGCTAAAGGTAACACTGCAGTCTGAATATCTTTTCTCTCTAACAAATTATTCTAGCACTTGAACCCATATTATATGCTCAGAACCAACTCAACTATTTTGAACAGACTAATACAACTGCAAGCACTTTCAGTGAGACAATTCCTCTTGCATGTGTGATTCCTACGGATATCTGGAACGCACCAAGCATGCACATGTGTCTAGGCATGCCTTTACTCAAATTCACCAGTTTACAGCACCATTATACAGCCCTTTAATCAGTGTTAACAACAGCAAGAAGTACCTGACACCTCAAGCATAGCGGAGAGCAAAAGTGAGAGACCAGCAGTGGAGAAAATATAAATGAGAATGTTTAGAAGAGCTGAAGTTGATGGAAAAACCAGTGCTGCCATCACCAGAGATGTTACAGCAGTGTGGCCTCACAGAAGCAAGGCCCAGCCAAAATTCTGCATGCATTCTCCAGCCATGGCAGATACTCTGTTCCTCCATCTCACATCTCCCCTCAACATGACAGGGGTTGGTACTAAAACAAAAGCTGCCTTACTGACAGTGTACAGTACAAACACACCACATACTTCCCTCTGTATAACTCCATGCATGCACGTGCATCCACATAGACCATTACAAAATACAGAAAGTCTAACATCAATCTCCATCACACACGGAGGAAGCAGATGATCTAGAAATCCCAATTTCTTTCTTTGCACACACTCGTTTGTCAAACTCTACATCAGCTTGCATATATCCTTCAGTCCTCCCAAATCAGGGAATTTGCCATATCCCTTTCCCAGTCACTAGAGGGAAACTCAAGAGAAGGAAAGGAATATGCTAAAACGGGGACACACACACCCAAACCCACACATGTGATAACATATGACAGAAAACAAAAAAGCTTAAAAAAGAAATGGTCAAAAGAAGCCAAGAAGGTTATCAAGAGTGCAATTCCATCTCACCTGTACCAGTTGCACACATTTCAGAGGCTAAAATCAGCCGTCAGTGCTCAGCAGTTGAAGCTACAAAGACCATAGTTTTCTACCACAGGATCACAGAATATTCTGAGTTGGAAGGGACCCACAAGGATCATCAAGTCCAACACTAGTAAATAGCTTGTAAAGAGACCAAACCTACAACCTTGGTGTTACTAGAACCATGTTCCAACCAACTGAGCCAATTTCAGTGTCGATCATCATGATCACCTCTAAAAGAACCAACTTCACAAAGCAGGAACCAAGGTTGACACTACACTAGGAACACAGGCCACAAACCCTTTGGCCTCAGAAGAAACCAGATTAAGGAACATCTGAAAGACACCAACTTATGCTTCCATTTCTTTAGAAAAATCTCTTAATATTAGAAATTTTGATCTATTAGTGTTCCACTAACAACAACTTACTTGCAGTATGCTAATATGTTCCACTTGACTTACCTGAACAAATCTCCTGGTTCTTTAAGAAATCACAAGATGAAACATGATCAGGGTACTAAGTTCACTAAAATCTCAACAAGTAATGTTCATCTGGTTTTGTGCTAATGTTATCTAGGACCTAAATATCCTTACTTTTATTTTTAACTCCTGCTGCTTACACCCCAATTTATTAGCAGAGAACACAGCTCCCCTCCTTCAGAGCTCATTCCATTGGCTTGTAAAAAATCACACTCTTCTAGTGTTCTTTTGCATTTCTGCCCTTTCTGTCCCTTTAATCCTGTTAGAGGACTCCTCTTCATTTACTCAGACTTATGTAACTTTCCTTTAAAAGCAACAACCAGAATTCTGCACCATAATCTAGTGTTCCAGCTAACCTCCCACCTGCATCCATTACCAGGACATGGGAATTTCCTTACTGTTAGTGGAAATACCCTGCTTTTTTCCCCACAGCTGTATTTTATTGGTGGCTCACTGTCACTCTACAACTGAGCAAGCAGTTCCAGTTAACCTTTTTATGCTGACTGCAAGTGAGTTTGAAGCAAATATTCCTAGATTTGACTCCCAAGACTGCAATCTTTAACAGCTCACTCTGTGGATGTGATTAAGTATCTTTGATCATCCAGTTCTTCTCAGCTGTGATTCATTTTTAAGCATCTCTGCTTACCGCATTCTAAAAAAGAACCTCAAAACCTAAGATGAAAAACAAACAATGCTCTAAGTGTTACCTAATGCAGGACAGAATCATTACCCAATGTGACACTTGCTAATACAACCACCCAGGAAAAAGCATTTGAATGAAAACATCAAGTCTTAACAGGAGAACCAAGGAAACCAAGGCAACTCCCTCCCTCAAAAAGCCTGCTAGGTAAAACAATTGTGTCTTTTTAGAATTCAACTACTAAATGAGGCTTCTTTAAATTATAGCTCACTGGAAAGTATGTGATATTTTAAACAACACAGAAAGAATTCTCGAACATATTTTGTTGCTAGGACCACAAAATGAGAAGGGAGGGGGCTTTGGGGCTTTTTCATAGAAATCTGCTACTATCAAATTAATTTGACTAATGTTAATGCTATATTGTAATCAACCACACCAACACCCCACCCCCTCAAAAACAAAGCCTGCCTGTTCTCTGGAAGCAAACAGCAAACGCAAGGAAAGATAGAAGCATTTTAAAAATCTGACACTAGAGGAGGTTTGGCAAGAGAGAGTAAGCAAATGAGAAACAAAAGAAACAAAACCCAACAAAGATAAACCTAGATGTTTTCTTGTAAGGTGGAAATTTTAGAAACACAGATAAAAATACTCCTTTCCAACTCCTTTCCACTGCTGAAAGCACAAAACATGGCTGTTGAAGGTCTTAACCACATGTTCTTCTCTATCCTCTTCAGTTTAGCCAGAACACATTTACAGTGCAGCTAGAGATGCTGCAGCAAACATTCAGCAAGAATCTAGTCAGCAGAAAAAATTCTTGAAAGGTGAAGTGATAATTAGCAACACAACCCTAAGACATAGTGCACTCTCTCTCATTTATATTGACTGCTGTAACCATTAAAAGATTTTCAGCCCAAAGACAGTACTGCAGTGGTTACAGCTTTTCAAACCAATAGTGATGACTGGCAGATAACATCAGGTTAAAATAAGAACCTGCAACACTGAACACAAGTCCCAAGGTACTGCAGCAGCCTTTAACAGCCCAGTTTTTCCTGGCTAGGAGAGAACTGATGAAAAGGCCAGGCATGGAATCAATTAAATTAGTGCCAAAGTGCTTTTAAAAAGAAAAGGTTAGATGCTCCAAAGACTTAGCAGTTGAGAGTTTACTGGGTCATTTTTTTCCCTGTGGTCGAAAGCAGTTTTCAATATGGCTGGAGTACCTTTAAGAAGATGTACTTTAAAGTGAAATTGAAATATTTTACACCTCAATACATGAAGAAGCTATACTAGTATATTCTGCCCCTATGATCAACCTGCATGAGGTAGATGCAATGACCCCTGCTTCCCACAGAGCTTCAAAATTCTTTCAAATTCTGTCCTTTTGCCTCACCTGTGTGGAGATTAGCTGTGAAGATGGGAATAAAGGAAATGCCATGGCACAACAGTCCAGCAACTCACCAAATCTGCTGCCTCCCTTATGCTCAATCATCTTAGAGGAAGCATAAGAAATCCAACTGCACACATTACCACTAGTGTATACTGCACCTTAAAGGAAAGTGCCCTTGTCCTAGACAGAAACAGTTCTTTGCAGATCCTCAGGGATTGCCATATTTTGACTTTTTATCCCATGAGTATTTATCCCAATGAGTATGACTATCAGCAAATTCAGCAACCAAAATCTATCTCCCCAAATAAATGACAGTACCTGGAACCAGAGGTTCCCATAATTAAACAACTCACTGCCTATTTTACAGATTTTTTACTTTTAAATTTTACTGAGCATTTATTTACAGGAAGCAGTAAACTAAAACCTACAACAGATGTTTTACTACATTTAAAACAGTAATACCTCTCTACCTATTTCTCTATAATTTTTAAATGAAATTTCAGGAATCTGAAAATTGCCCTGTACATGAGCCATAAAACCAAACACAGTATCCAAAAGGATAAAAATACCAATTTCACAGAGCAACCTCTCTTGCATGATTTCTTACGTACCTCCTCATTTATAGTCATAAGTTAAGACTTTTAATTACCACTCCTGACTCATCTAACGCATTCACCATTGACTCCAGTAATATGCAGTGATCATGCTCCTAAAAAAGCACAAAACTTAACAAATTTAAGCACTATTTTGTCAGTGCTCACTGCACTGCTTTATACTACAGTGCTGATGTCACTATTCTACAGAATTGCTCAGCTGTTTCACTCAGCTGTCGCTAGTCCCTTCTGAAATCCTTCTCAGCAGTCTTAATGAACCTGAACAACTGTGATCTGACAGACAGGGTTACCACTTCATTATCCATTCCATCCTTCAGATTTTTAATATAGCTATGAAAACCCAAACATTTGGTATTGATCCCTGCTGCACAAAGCACCATTAACCATTTACAGGGCCCAGAAGTGGCCATCCTTTTTTCTCCTTTGTATACTAAACTGAGCTTGACAAGACTTTTCTTTTGGACTTTCACCAAGCATTTATAAAGCACTAGAGCGTGGAGTTCTTGTGCTCCCTGAGTGTCGCTATGACCCAGTTTTCTGAAAGATGAGAGCACATAAAAATAGTTGTCTCTTTGCCCTCTTATTCAGTATAAGAGACCTAAACTAGGATATCAAGGCTAGATCCTTGAGATGATCTCAGGAGCTGATGATCTCACCTTTAACTGAACTAAACCAAAAGGCAAGCAAAAGAAGAATCAAGATAATTTCTTTAACAGATTTCACATGTAAAACAGGACACAGTGAGAAAAAAATCATGTATCAAAAAATGCTGAGATCAAAGCATATGGGATATATAAATCCAAGCTCTGAATTACTACATTTTATGCCATAGCAAGATAGTTATTTTCTAACACACTTTAAAACAACAAAATAAGTCATTCCTTATATCTTGTCACCATGTTGTAATTTCTTACTCTTAGCTATAAGAAAAAAGGCCTTATAGTACCATCATATTCTTTCAGCAAGCAACCTCCACAGGCAGTACTTCAACTCACCCAGATCTTGTGGGCCTGAGGGCACCTCTGACTTAGACAGGTAAAAAATATCTCAGTCAAAACCAGAGCTTGAGAAGGCTCTCTGCTTCAAAAGCATTTCTGATTATTAGTAAACATGGCACTGCACTTGGTGAAGGGGATGGTACATGCCCCTCTCTCACTGGCTACCCCCTTTGTTAGACTGGAACTGCTGCACAGACCAGCCCTCAGAAACATCTACAGGGGATGCAAGTAATTCTGAATGCACTTTTTGAAACCCCTGCTGCTCTTCCTGACAGGCTACAAGTTTTAAAGAGTAGATATAGAGGCTACGTAAAGAAAAAACTAGGCTATAAAGACTGAATTAGCAGCAGAAGATAACAGGAGAGAAAAACAAGAAACAATGTAAGAAAGAAAGAATACAGGAAAGGTTAAAAGGAAATGTGAGGAAAGAGCTGATTTTTGTTTGATTCTTAAAGCAGGCAATGCAGCATCTGAAATGTTACTTCTGAAAGAAGACTTGTTAAAAGAATCCAAATGCTTAGCAGGGCTAAATGGAAGCAGACATAATAACTAAATGGTCAGAAATAAAATCAGTACCTCCAGCTGTAGAAAGTCTGGGGAAAAAATAAGGATCTACAGAATTTCTGGAATAAGCAAAGTGGGAATAGTTGTGTGTATTAGTGAAGAAATAAGTGAACAAAGGACAGTTGTTCTGTGGCAGCTGATATGCATGTGCTCTGCATCCACTTGGTGCTTGCCTTTGTTTTGTTTTCTGGGCTGACCTTCACCCCCTGCCACACAAAGGATTCAGTGAAAGCCTCCACTCAAAGTCTCAATCAAAAGCCCAAAAGAACAAATGTGCCTTGCCTGAGCCCAGGTGCCAATGACCCAGCAAAGGCAGCATCCCCAGCAGAGCACCAGGCTCCTGCCAAGGGTACCTGCACATTACTGCACTGCCCTGGAAAGAGCCCTCCTTCCCTCCCTGTGCCTTGAACAGGCAGAAGAGCTAAAAAGAAACATTTAGCTTCATATCCAAAAGATCAAAGCTAGGGGAAGGGTGGGAGCTTACAGGACAGTAAAGTTGAGAGTAAATTAGTAGTGTGCATGCTAATAAGACACACATACAGCATCACTAAGGGAGCATGTCAATGGTTTGGGCAGTTTGAATGGAAACATGTGAAAGCAGTTAAGCATGTCATCACCAATGCTGTCTTTAGAAGTGTTCTGCTGCTTTATGAGCAGCTCTTCAAAACACACATGCACATGTAGTTTCATACAAAAATAGGGTAATCCACAAAATGTGAGGCTACCCAATGGGTGTCCTGCATGGTCTGCAAAGCCTATGCATAATTCATGTGAATTTTTTCTTTAAACTGTGGTATTTCATTTCTGGTGCTGCATTTAACTGAGTTATTCCAACATAGATTTGTTATGCAGTATCCAGTTTGCTCATCCACATGCTCAGAACGTAATTTGGAAAACATCTGAGTAACAGGGAAAAGATAGAAACTGATCTCAGTGTTTTAGTCTAAAATACTAATTTACTTGGTGTAACTATACCTATGTAAATAGCCAATTATTCTGCAGTAAGAGTGTTTTGTTTAACCTGCTTTGGCTTATACAAATTCCAGAAGTTTTATCAATGGGTTTGGTAGTATATGCATAATTCTGCTAAATTCATCTGCATGGCCTTTTGTATCATGCATAAAAAGGTGAAAGTTAAAAATGGAATAATCAATAGTAAAAATAAAATACTAATTTTGTTACAAGCAAGCATATATCTTCCTGTTGCTCAATCATATGATCTCAAATGCATTCAAAAACTAAAAGTTTAAACAAAGGATTTAACTTTCTACTAGTATTTTTTTTCTGGGTTCTGACAGCTTCAGTCTTCAAGAGTATATAACCACTGACATTTTGAGTTGCAAGTACTATTTCTGTAAAACCTTCCTGTTATGGAAAAAGGCAGAGATAGTAAAGGAGCCAAATGTGGCTTCTATTGCCATATGTTGTTTCTAATAGTCACAGCTTGAGTTTCAAAACTGATGTAGATTTTAATTTCCCTTTATCTCCATTGAGTGCTGCTGTACTATCAGTACTTTTTAAAATCAAGACTTAATAAGAAGCCTAATTTTAGGCACTCGTTCTTGAACATGGCAAAAAAGCTCACACTCAAATGTAAAAAGAATCCAGACATGAAAGATATTTGGAAATACCTGAAAGTCTTCGACACATCTCCTTCATACTTCAGTTTACAAACAATAGCCTAAAAGTCTGCTTTAGGGCAGAGAAGTTTGAATGTGATTTACATGTGTTTTGCCTGGCTCATGACAAACATTTTTTGATGGAAGTTTTGATGGAATTAGTGTTTCTAAGAAAAGTTTGGGGGTTGCAAAATTATATTCTTAAGAGGTAAACGGAATAAGAAGTTCTTGCTGTTAGAGAATATAATTCTGGTATTCTTCATGGTATCTTTGGAAACTGAGGATACAAAAGTATCCTCAGTGTAGCTTCCCAGTGACAGTTTTCTTCCTGATAACATAATTCTTTCAAGGGCAGAAATTGCCTTGTAAACATAATCACCACATATTTTCCCCTTACACACAGCCTCTGATTGTCTCATTCATCACCTAGGTAGACAGACATTATGCAATTCTGTTTGCCACATACAGCTCCTCAGGAAGCATTTCCAGAATACCAAAGGGATATAAACTGCCCCCCAGGCCTCCAGAGTGGGTCACCTTCACCTACAGCTTCCACCAACAGTGAAGTCACAGCGTTGCCTTTCTGATATCACAGCATTCTCTGTAGCAACAGCCTATGAGGTCACAAATAAAGGATTATCACTTTGTTGCAGGATTAAGGGAACTAAGAAGCTGGTCTGTCAGGAGATGGGTTTTACTCCAAATAATGGGCATAAATGCTGAAAATAAATGGGTTGTAAATTGTCTTTGTCTGGCATGCACCCTTTTTTCAATAATACTGTAAAATAAGGTATTGCTTTCATTAGCAGCTCCTAAGTAATGGAATGAACTGCAGGGTACCTCCTGAGCTATTACATGGGAGATGAAAACTGAAACAACTTTCATATCTTTGGACTCCTCAGTTATTTAATGATTTTGCAAGTGTAGACATCAGTCAGACCACTCTGCTCAAGGGTCTGGTGGTTAGTTTATTCACAAGTGTTCAAAGCTAGTAATAAGTTTCAAAAAGTGACTAGAAAAAAAAATACAAAAGGAAGTCTGGAAATATCTGCTGGTGGAAGGAGGGATGAAAGGAAGGATGATACCGGGTGACACAAGACTTGCTGCATCATTCACAGAAATCCTATGACCCATGCATGCTTGCACATGCAGACTTTTCACATATTTTTGAAGTAATTACCCACTTTTCTAGATGCCTGGAAACTCGGGCTGCCCGATGTCTGGAAACTGGCTACTATATGCATATACTCTTATCTCACATAAGTGAGCAGCAGATCCAACACATCAGGTGTACTATGTATGCATAATTTATCCCTGAGGGACTGTCCCAGATTTTAAGATTAACATCTAAAAATCCTGAAACACCCTTGACTTGTAATTTTCAGTCTGACCTGTCATACAACCAGTACAAGCAATTTCAGTGTGAGAATATCTTGCAACTTCAGGAAGAATTTTTACTAAGGTCTTACTTTCAGCTTATGGCAGCTGGGCGGAGATACTTCCAGTATTATGAGTGTAGGCACTAATACCAATTTCCATTCTAGAAATGGAAGAAAACATTGGACAGATTTGCAGTAGCTGATCAAGGCTTCAAATGGAGTCTCACCCACCAGTCTGGAAAATTTATATTTCTATTTTGCAGCAGGACAACTATTAAAAACATTGAGAAGAAACAACGCAGACGGAGGGACAAGATATTTCACAGCGTTTTAAATAAGCTTTGAAATTTTGCAACCTATTTAAAAACGTTGTTTCTTTTGCCCTCCAGCACTAGTAATAAAGAACCTCAAAGGAAGTGCTTAGATAGACTAGACTTACTCGCTTTGCCACTAAGCTCTGCAGCTTTCTAGGGCTGTCAAAAGCGGCAGGGCTGAGCCACGAACCACCGCGCTCAGCCGGGCTCCTCGCACCCGAGACGCGGCAGAGCCGCTCAGCCTGTACCAGCACAACCCGCGCCAATGCCGAGCACAGGGCACGGCCCCATCCGCGCCTCCCGTCCGCGGGAAGAGCTGCCCCGCCGGCACAACCCGCGCTAATGGGGCACGGCCCCATCCGCGCCTCCCTCCCGCGGGAAGAGCTGCCCCGCCGGCACAACCCGCGCCAATGCCGAGCACAGGGCACGGCCCCATCCGCGCCTCCCGTCCGCGGGAAGAGCTGCCCCGCCGGCACAACCCGCGCCAATGCCGAGCACAGGGCACGGCCCCATCCGCGCCTCCCGTCCGCGGGAAGAGCTGCCCCGCCGGCACAACCCGCGCCAATGCCGAGCACAGGGCACGGCCCCATCCGCGCCTCCCTCCCTGGGAAGCGCTGCCCCGTCGGGAGAACCCGCCCGCCGGCGAGGCGGAGAGCAGCGCAGGCTCCCGCCGCCCCGCGCTGCTGACGGAGCTTTCATCGCGCTGCAAGACGGGCAACCAAACAGAGAAGGAGCGCCCATCCCATCGCATCCCGGCCTGGCGGCCCCCGGGGGCGCGGTACCTACGAGCGGCACCTCCGCCCGCCGCCATGGCAACGCGGGCCCCGCTCCCTGCATCTCCCATCCCGAACCCTTCAGGGAAAGCTGACAACGCTCCAGGGCGCCTAAAACAGGGAGAAAAAATACTCGCCTAGCCGGAAGATGGGACGTTACTCCCACCTTTGCATGACATTCTCAACCAAAACCCAGCGTGGTGTTCTCCTCCAGCGAAGGCCACCCGCGTCCCAGCCATTTTGGATGCATGAGCAACTCCCACAGGACATGCACCCCCGTGAGCTGCTGCTGCTGCCTCAGGAACGGCCAAAATCCCAGAGAGGGAGAGCTCAGTACCAAAATAAAAGAAGGGGGGTTTTGTTGATTGGTTTCTTTGGCCTGGAGGTCATGGGGCTTTGTGGTTTTGTTTAAGGTGTTTGATTTTACTTGATGGTAAAGCACATTTCCATTCCATTCATCTACAAGCACTGTGTCATCACAAGAAACCATGGGGTTGGTACTCCAAAAAAGCCGTACAGGCATGAAAAACCCTTTGCCTCCCTGAGGGCAGTGGTGTGATGGGACATGTGCTGTTGATGCCAGAAATAAATCTGAACAGACACTGAAACTAAATCCACCTCCTGCTTCAAAAGTATTACAAAATACCTATCAAGTATTTTATGCAACTTTTCAATACAATGTGGCTTCATGATTGATCCAAGGTTTTCGTTGTTTTGTTTTTAGAGTTTAAGGGGGTCAAAGGACCAACAGCAAAACACTCCTCTCTGGTTGCTATTGAGTAGAATCTGAACTTGTACAAAAACTTCAGCTGATTTGCCACCTATATTTAGAAGGAAGTAATTGCCAAAAAGGGCAACCATAATAGAAATGTTTTTGCACAAGAAGTGTAGAAAGACCCATTGTCTATTTTAAATGGATGCAGAAGGTTCTACGACCAAAACATGGTTTGTCAAAACAGTGATCAGCACACATGCTGAAAACTACAGCTATAGAGCAAATCAGAAAGCTGAATCAAACCACCTTCTCCATTTCCCTTGGTTTCAACAAAAGCAAGCAGGAGAATTAGTTTATGAAGGCAAATCACAGGGTAACAATAGGTGCTTACTGTGGATCCTGAGGATGAATTTGAACCTTGCTCTGAACCTGGGCTGAAGCTTTCTTCACAAGTGTAAATGTGCATCTTGTTTTTTCAGGCTGCTGTATCTCATGATCCTCAGGCATCAGCAACATGCACAGCCTAACCATACCTAGCTGATGGATATTTAGAAGAAAGCTAAAGCAGTATTACAGTCACAGTAATTCGGTGTTTGGGACACAGCTGGGCAAACACTGGTAAGACACAGGAGGTGTTTGCAGCATGCTATGGTCAAGAATCAGCACCATGACCTCATCCTCCTCCAGTGCTCAGACACAGAGGGAGCTGAGATCAGACCAGCAGCCAATTAAGCACTCATTCAGTCTGAATTTCAATATTCCTCTCTTTATAAGCTCACTCACTGTTTTAATTACTTAAGGAAGATGTGCAAATGCTTTAATTCCAAACTTTGACATACAAACCATTACTGGAGCTAAGGTGAACTAAATAGGAACTTTCCACTTGAACAATTGATTTAAAAGATCGAGAAGATAACTCAGCAGAGTAATATCAATTTTGAAAGGCAATTGTCAACCCCTCCAAGCAAGACTGAGAACTACTTGATTGCAGCATAAGTGCTAGGATCTCCCTTGCCCTGCAACTACACACTGGACATGCACACACAATATCCACAAGACCACTGGCACTGTCCTTTCATAATAATGAGTGGGAAAAAACCAACCAACCAAAAAACTCCTCTATAAATCAAATTTCCTCATGCCAGGCAGTATAAAAAAGCAAGAGCAGATGATTCCCATGACCATGCAACCTCTGGCATACAGGAAATCCCAAGCCAAGAATCAGCAAAGAAGCTACAAGCCAAGACAGTGCAAAGGTTTTTTTAAAAAGCCATATGACCATTATGTGTCTGAAACATTTTTTAGTCTATACATCAATTTCACATAGTATTGCTTTGGCTTCTCTGTTTGCCAATAATCTCCGACACCTTACATGCTGGCAATTGTATTTCATTCACTAATGCCACTGACATCCATTGCTTTCTCTACAAGTCATATATGAGGAAATGGTTCTTTAGTGGATGCCAATTGTTTTGTCTGGCATTTTACAAGATCTGGAAGGCTGGCACTGCCTGAAGGACTTCACAGCCGAGCTCAGACAGAGCCAACATGTTTCAGATACATTTGTTATCTGTGAGGCCACAAAGGCAATAAGATCACTTTCTCCTAGCAATCTTCAGCTTAACATACTCATCAATTACTGCTATTTTTACTGTTCCTTTGGAAAAAGGAAAAAAAAGCCTCATAATGATTTTATCAGTTTTGGTGTTTGACTTTGCGACCAACCACCTACCTTCAGTTATTACACATTTATGATTCCCTTTTCCCTCAAATACAGGAGGAAGAATTTGGCAATCAACCAGTGAGGACAAACTGACTGACAACAGCTTACAGCTAAACTAGCAACTGCTCAACCAAATTGTACCATCCATAGAAGATGGATCTGCCATAACTACTAGCTTGAGGATGATAAACCTCTAATCAATAGTCATGATTTCTATTGGCATGTCTTGTTTACATTTCAAGAAAATAATAAAATAATCTGATGCTCACATATTTCTGCAGTATTTGAAAGCAAAGGATGCCTTAGCTTTCTCCACATAGTTTCTGCTAACTGAAACCCTGGAATCATCTAATTACTATCTCCACATCTAGGATTTGCCCAGATACTAAAATTCTGAAGCTGCAAGCTTACAGATGTTTTTCGCTCTTTTCTGCTTCACTGCTAAATAGGAAAGATTATGGCAAAGATTAACTAGACTAGGCACTCAATTTGTTCCAACTTCTTACCTCTCTCAGATGCTGGTTTAAAAATGCCAATCAGAACTGAACCAATGATCATCAAGCAAATTAGTTACAGAAGGAACTAAATTTGAGACTCCGCACTTACGAGTAAGAAATCCAGGAGTTTCTCAAACAGCACACCTGGATTCTTCCAATCACCAGGAAAAGCTCCAGGGCAGATCTAGCACACTCAACACTACTAACTCCTGCAGGCTAGTTTAGCTCCTAAACAGCAACAGGAAAACAGCTTTGATTCAAAAGCAAGGAATGATCAAGATGTTGGAAAGCTACTCAAGACATCTGTGCTGCATTCAGTGCTGTGACTAGAACTAACATAAATATATCTGGATCAGATACATTCTGCTCACGTGGGAGAGCTCACTGACCATTCACATAGTTTTTGTGGTCTGTGTTGAACACCCTGGCTCAGCAGTTACTTGGCTCACATTAACAGAGCTGACCAGGTCAGAGAGCCCCTAGTACATGTCATGTCCTAGATGTATGTTTGGACCCCTTAGACTTCATTTATTTTGAAATTTAAGTACCTTGAAAATCTTACTGAATAGTTTATGCAAAATGGTATCTCCCATGCCAGAAATCTTTCATTTATAAGAGAGTAATAGGGTCAAACAGGAAATAAAAAGACCAAACATATCCATCCTTGAAACACTCATGTCAAATGTATGATGGAAATTATGTACTCATCTGTGGTAAAACCTGATAAGAAAATCTGGAAAATACTATTGTATATCATAATTGCTATTCTAGATGGCCTGAGGAATCCATCACCACACTGGTGGTATACTGTGGTCTTTCTCCTTTGTTCACAGGAAAATGAAAGTCCTTGCACAGACTAGTCATCATTTGTCAAAGCAATCATCATAGATGCCTAACTGCACAATAGAACTACCCAACCAAAAGGCTATCCATTGCTCTCCTCATCCAGGCAATGGAGAAACAGGACCTCCTGCTCTGGGAGCCAGTAGTTATGGGTAAGAACTGCTCAATTATCACAAAACTGCATGGTGATATGGCACTCATCACCAAAATGAGTGACACCATCCTGACAGCAGGTCCATGTGACAGCTGGAATTTTCAAAGGGCTTTAAAAAGGTTTGCTAAATTCCATTCATTTTCACGACATCTGGGTTCATGTCTATCAGCACTGGTTTTAGGGCAAGTTTTGCAAAAGCAAGCCTGATTTGTCATATCCGACCAACAAGACTTGAACAAAGTAAGGACTTGCAGCTGGAATAAACAAGGATATAAGTAGCAAGCACACATGCCAAGAATATGTTTAAAAATAGTGCTGTTCTTACAGAGACAGCGTGTACCCATTTCTATCAGTAGTTCCAAAGATCTAGTAAAAACCATCACTTGCAATAACTGAGCTTCTCAAGGAATATGGTCTATTAGACATCAGATATTGACCATTCTAGTGGAAAATAACATGCAGAAGACAAGAAGAATCCTGCATTTCTCCATCCACTGCTGGAATATCTCCCCAAAACACAGATGACATAGTCACAATGAATGGCAGACATCCTACTGTGTAGAATACAATTCCACTGATATTTCAATGTATCAGAAAACCATACTTTTTTATGTATTCCTTTTAGAAAGAGGGAGAAATATTTTGACAAATGTCAGAACTTCCTGTTATGGCATTCCTGGAAGAAGTGTTTCTTTCTCTCCTTTCAAATTAATTTGTTCTAAAAGACTACATTAGGTAGAGCAATATTTAAAACATTTAAACAGTCAAATTTGAAACAAACCAGTCTGATCCTGCTGGAATTTAGTGTTCTATGTGGTCTAAAAATACTGGCTTTCGGATTTTGTTCCACATGAAATCTGTCTACTTTGGAGCTCTGTTTCAAATCAGAAAACAATTTCCTTAGAATCCCAAAACCTCCACAAAATACAGCCTCTGTCTAGTAGTCAACTGCACACAAGCCTCAAATTTTATAAAACAAGTTTCAACATATGTCCTTACAAGAATATCCAGTATCATGCATTTCCTCATGTGAAACTTGAGAATCTTAATACATTAGTTTAAAATGAAAACTTTCATTTAGTCTGAGCAGCGTTGAAGCATTTTTGCCTTGTTCTGCATCTCAATCTGTGTTTTATTAATTTATCTTGTGAACACAAGCCTTGATTGACTTGCATGTGTTTATAAATATGTATGTACAACTCAGAGTAGGAAAGCAGCAAGAGCATTACATCAGCCTCAACACCTGCACTATGTTGACTGAAGCAGAGAAGACTGCCTATTGTTTCTCTTTCTTACTAATGTCTGCCTTCCCAGCCTTACAAACACCCTACTACTCTGCCAGTAACATAAATCATGCTGACTCTTTTTGACTTGCAATTTCCACTGTGACTGGAGAGGCAGGTCTTATAAGAAAAAAATCAAACAAAACCCCAACAAAAAAGCAGTGAAAATATCTAACAAATATTCTTACAATTTTTATAATGACATTTGCCCCAAGTGTCCATTTGTATGGAAAATGTTTAAATTGCTTCATTTTAAAAAGTCTACAGTCCTAAGGGAGCTTTTAGAATTATATACAAAACATTTTCATGCAGATGTAGGGCATTAAGTACTTCATGCATGCAAGAAGAAAAAAAAAAATTGAAGAAATGTTTCAAGAAGAAAGCAGGAATATTTTAAGTCTGAGACAGAGATCTTGTTCATCACACTCACAGAGCAAACAAACTGAAAAGAAACCAAAAGGAAACAGCTGAGATACTATACAACAGATTCTCTCCAAAAACTTAGTCAGCATCTAATGTGACTGTCTCAACAATTCTTCTTCTAAGCTAAAATGTAAACCTTAAAAAATACCTAATTTTGTACCACAGAAGTTTACTACTCTTCAAGCTAAGCTATGCATTTAGGGAGAACAAACAGTAAGGATTCAAATCAGCCAGCACTCAGGGAGACACTCACCACACATCACCCAGAAAACAGTTTCAGCAAACAGGAAATCCAGACTGGAACTGAGACCAGGACGGCTAGCCATGACAGATGTTAGTAATGGCACAGTCTTCTCAGAGGAACAGTGGGGACAAAATTTGGTTTAAAAATTGATCACTTATGGAAAGTGAACTTATGGATTTAACAGTCACCTGCAGCAGTTGCAAGAGGTGGGACTCAAAAACCCCAAGTGCATCTATCTTCAGAATCAGGCCCCTACTAGAAGGCAGCTGTGGGAAGGATGTTAGCTGGAAAACCATCTGAATACCTGGAAGACAGGCTACAAAGGAGCAAGCACTAAGACGAACCCCTTCAGGGCAGCAGGACTGCTTTGAAAATGTTTATTTTTAATTTCAATCCTGATTCTGAAGTGATTACATCATGCCAGAAGCAAAGGAACCAGAATGGCAATGTTGTCTAGAGTATGATTTCATCCTCCCCGCCTTGCAAGTTGCTTATCAGCTCAGAAGGGCACTGTCAAGCTTAGCAGCACAGGCTTGCTGCTGGAAGAATGTGGAGCTAGCAGGGTTTTTCAGGTCAGGCTGGTACAGTGCTGCAGATTAAGCAACTTCAGTGAATGAGGTGGGAGTCTTGGGAGCAGACAATTTGCTCCTGGGAATAAGATTCAGAGCACCTAACCAAGCATTTAGATAGGAAGGGACTGCCAGCTCTCAGTTTGCTCCTACTTTGATGTTCAAGGGATCCGAAAAGGTAACCTTCCTGGAAGTGAACAAATCATACTAAGCAAAGCATTCTGTAACACCCATTTCTAAAGTACACAAAAATACTGTGGAAAAACAAGTTTTGGTTGCTGCATGGAAAAAGCTCCCAAACTGTTTTAAAGATCTGCTGTGGTTTTGTCTTAAAGCTCGGCAATGCTCAAAGCCCATGAAAAGTTGTCATTTTCTCACTTCTCATGAACATACCAAATAGCAATAATAAACAAGCTTTGTGAAAAGAGGATCCAGCTGGTGGACAGGTTCTCAAAACCTGGACACAACATTCAGGCATTGTCTGTCATTTCTGTGATCTCATGCCTGAGCTCTGTTGTCAAAAGGAAATTATCTGCAAGTCTTTCTACTGCCTCTTATTGGAGACCAGATCCTTAATAGCATCATTTAATATTCATTATCTATTACCAAGATGCAAAAGAGACAAGTTTTGTGACATAATTCCTGCCTTTCACAAAGTGAAGCATCTAACACCAGCTGTTTTAAATGTCAATTTAATGATAAATAGTGTCTCACAAAACAAGGTAGACATACCACTGGAAATGTCCCCATGCCTCTCTTGTATTGGATGCATCATTCTTGTAACCTTGCAACAGTCAGGGCTATTCATTAACCAGCTATTAGCTGAAAAAAATAAAATGTCCATTAAAAAGTAGCATCAACTTTCTGAAAGTGTAATAAACTGAGACACAGGTAAACTTCCAGAAGCAGAAAAGTATTTTATGTAGAATCTTCATCTTGAACCTCTGTTTTATCTAACTGGATTTTGTGGTTTTGTAGAAAGCTGCATCAATAATCCAGGTAAATTGTGAGCATGTGAAAAGGGAAAAAAAAAAAAAAAAAAAAAAAAAGAGGAAAAAAAAGAAAAAGAAAATTATCACCTTTAAGGAATATCCCAGATGCTGCCATGAAACCTCTTCAGAAAGAATTCCTTATGCTGGGAGTTAATTCTGTTGTAAACCCAAAGGATGTACACAACAATACATGGGTGAAAGTGATTTAAAATGTGTTTCTAATAGTGCTTGAATGAGGACCTGGTTCTGGAATTATTCACACAAACTATTTCCATTTGTTAAAGCCATTATCCCTATTCCCTGACTAATCCCCTTGCACCCTCTAAAAAAAGGGGTGGGGGGGGGGCGGGAAGGGAACCAAAGCAAAACCCAACAAAACAAAACAAAAAAAACAAGAGAACAATTAAATGTTTTGATGTGACAAATGCCAGACTCCAAAGCTCATAAATGTGCTCGAACAATGCATTTGAAACTCTCATCCCAGCACTTTGCATCTTCAAATAATCTCCTGAGCTCATTCAAAATGCAAGCACTTTAAATGTACAAACATGGAAAGAACCTTCCAGCTCTTGTAAAGAAGATAATGAATCACAAAGTTAACTTTTTACTTTCAAGATGACTCTCAATCACTGCTTCTGTGATTTTACTTTCAGCCTCACCCTGTCCCAATCCTGGCATGTTCTGCTCCAGAACACACAGAGAGATCAGAAAAGCTGTGCTTAAGATTCAGAAAGAAGATAAAAAGTACAGGTGATTAGAAGTGTGCTCTATCCTGCCAGAGAGGATGGGGGCAGGGCTGATAGTGATGGGGGAGAGTAAAAGAGCACACAAGAACACACACACACCATGCAATAAGAAAGGGGAAAGGCTCTTCCATAATGAGAAGGAAAATGAAGGAAGCAGGAGTGGATGGGGAACAGGAAGGGATCTAAACAGTCATGAAGAAAAAATAGAGACCATTTTAAAACTCACGAGAGAAAAATCATCTACAGCTTTATGGAAATGAACGCAACTTTTAAAAATTTAAGCCAGAAGGCAAATAAACAAAAGATTTAAAATAAAAAGTAAGAGAGATACCTATCCTGAGCAGGTTTCCAGTAGATGCTGACACCATGCATTATGAAGCCCTTGATTTTAAAGGGGAAGGTGTCTGGGAAATCATTTTCCTTCAAAGCAAACCAAGTCTAGGACCAGGGCAGACCTATAAGCAAACAAGCATCAGCACACTTGGCTACCCAGAGCAAAGAGGGAGAACTAACAAGCTCTTCACCTGGCTATGGGAATGAAGAGATGGCCATTTGTGGATGGCACATGTAAACCACTGCTAAATAGGCTGAGCATCCTGAACACATTTTCCAAGCATTTGTTTGGACACAGCCTCTGCTGCTGGCCTGGAAGATGGCAGGACTAGAAGCAGGGTGGAAACCACAGCCTCCAAATGCTGCCCAGCACTTCCAATCACAGGATAACTTGGTGGTGTGGAGAGGAAGAATTTCTACCCAGGCAGCAGAACCTTCACTTCATTCCCACTATCCAAAGCTGATTCTCAAAAACTTTTTTGGGGGTTGGAGGTTTGGTCATTTTCAAGTTTTTGTTTTTAGGTTTGGAGGGGGTGGGTGAGGTTTAGGGACTTAGGATTGAGGGTTGTTTTTATATTTTATTTTTCTTTCATGGTGTACTTTCCACTTTCAGGGTATAATTAAGGTTCAAAGTCAAGAAAGGGAACCAGCTCTGTGTCAGCAATCAGCTGAACATCCTGCTAATATCTACCATAATCTCTCCCAGTCTAGGCGTGTAATCTACCTGAGAGGTAAATTAATTTTCCAGTGGTTGCCTCCATGGGCTACCAATCTCAATTGCTTGTTATACATTTAGTTACACAGGCATAATGTCTCCTGAGAATACACAACCAGGTATTACTTCACCTCCATGAGCTTTGTTAGAAATGAGAAGCCCTATTTCCCCATACACTAGGACATCCTTTACTTTATGTATTTAAAGAAAAATACAACTGAGTACAAGCAGCTAGAATTAACCTCAAAAGGTTTTGGGAGCTTTTTTCCTTCCAGTGTTTTTACTTGTTAACAAATCAAGCTAGTTTCACAGTCTCTAGGTGTCAGTTCTCAGGAAAAAAAAAGATCAGCAAGTTATAGTCACAGCTTCTAACAAGTTCTCAAAGTTCCATAATACCTCATAAAACAAGTATCACTTACATCCCCACCACCCAGCAGAGTGATCTATATTGAACATGTGCCACAACAGCAAATGCACACCATTTCCCTCACAGCACTGTTCAGTCAAGTCAAAGTGACATGTGAGAATATGGTACCCCACATTTCCATTTTTTCCCCTTTTCCCATCTTCAGTGATGACAGGTATCAGGTCTGTAACCCAGCTTTGTCTTGAACAGCCCTCAGGCAAACATTACCAAGTCTCGCCTTGCAGACATCATGAGGGGCTTCACCTGCCACTGTGGTAGGACCATGGTGGCCATTCTGGCAGCCACAAAGGCTGGGAGCACAGAAGCAATGCCCACTGCTCTCCCAATGTCTTGGGAAAACAGGGTTTAACATCAAATCACTAGAAAGAGGTGACCTAAATGCTAAACAACATCCTACATCCTCACTGCTGACAGGACTATACATTCCACAGTGGACAGGCTCTACCTTACCAACAGTTCTCTCTCTTTATATACACACACACACACAGAGAGGTTCTCACTATCAGACAATGGTTGAATGATTAAAGGTTAAGAAGCATTCCTATCTCTTTTTGCCTTGTTGATATTTCAAAAACAAAAATCAATTCAATTTATGCATAATTTATAGAAATTGTTTTTAACTCAGCTGTTCCACACAGGGATTGGGAAGGTAATGGCTCTGCAAAAAGAGGGAATAAAAGCTCCCAGGCTCCCAAAGGATGATTTATTCCACACTCCCCAAATTCAAAAGTGAGATTTCTCTTGCATACAATAGTTAGTAATCTGGATTCTTCTTTGCTGCACTATTATTTCCCTGACAGAATTTACTGGCAATATAAAATGTAGGAGAATATTTTATTCTGCATATATTACGCACCTCCATCTCTTCTGCATCTTATTTCTCTTTCAGTACATAGAGTTTAAGGCTTCACAGCATTTACAATCCTTTATTTTATGTGCCCAACACAACAAGTACCCAATTGCAATAAAAATTAAATAATTGCAGTAAGAATAGAAGGGCATTTTCTCCTCAGCTACACATCAGGCACCTTAATTTAGGTCAAGTTTCTGTGCTTGTAGAGTCAAGAATTGAACTGCTGGTCATGGACAGGTCACTGACAATACAAAAGGAGAGCATCATTGTGTCAGGATATTGAGGAAGAGCCAAGTCCATGACTTACCCAGCAGAGGTCAGGCTAAACTAAACCTTCAGTGTCATTATGGGTCCTAAGAAATAGTCTCTTAGGTCCTTCCCACTCAGAATCAAACAACAAGTATTTTTACAATGTGACAGGTACCTAAGAATTACTCCGAAAACCAGTTTAAAACAGCAAAGACTTAAGTTTGTTGGACAAAATACCCTTGAAAAAGACTAAGACAAAAGCATCTGATACCAAATATTTGAAGAACTCAGTATAATTTTTGGGCAAAAATGCATTAATTAAATAAGAATGAAAATCCACTGTAGCAACATAAAATATTGTGCATGCTCTCCAAGAGTATTTCAAGCGAATTTTGTGTCAATACACACAGCATAGTAAATGCTCCTAAAATTATACATTGATATAAGTACTCATAATGACAAGGAGAATCAAGAAGGGTCTCAAGAATTTGAGAGTCATCTGTCCACAAAATCAAAACAAAAGCATCATGCATGTGATTTAGCACTTAGCACAAAAAGCAGAGGACAGAAAACACTTAAAACAAGACTCATGGAGACTGCATAATGTGCTCATATACATGACAAAGATCTACATAGGCCCCCACAGCTTTCAATTAAAAATGTGAAAATACTACAAAAACCTAACAAAGGAGATGCAGTGTTCAGTATCCCAGTACATTGCATTGAAACAAACTAAATAGTAGTGAATGTACAAAAATGCACAGAAAAGTTAAAAAGTGCAGCATCAAACATGTCTGTGTATTTGTGATATGTACACATACATGTAAACATGCATTAATTGTTAAGTAAACTTTTCTTCTACAGTCAACATAAGTGTTGGGGAGGGGAGGTTCAAAACACGAGTAAGATTTTAGCACAGGTAAGATGCTCAATGATATTTCTTATGACAGTTAATACTAGAACATTGCAGACAATGCTAATTACACCCTCAATATTGTCTGAATCAAGAGGTTTCACACATCATCCAACATTAAGTATGGCAAGCAGCAACACTGCATTTTACAGGGGAAGACAGCGCTGTTACGTAGTCATTACCTTAAGGAAGCAAAGCCTCCCCCAGGTTTCACCTAGGCAGTTGGTAGGCAGTGAGTTGTTAATGCTTAAAATGCCTAAGTTTACAATCCAAGGCAATGGATTTTACAGTCTTTCTTTTTGTAGCACAGACACCTGCACTCTAGGTTATGCTCTAGTCTCCTTTTGTTGCTGCTTACCAGAGAATGTCAAGACTGGTAGAGGCAACTTTGGATTGCCTCTGGGCCACTCCCCTTGCCCTGCCCTGTGGTCTCAGAAAGGTTTGATTACAGCTGTCTCCCTGAAGCTACAGCATGCAGAAGTCTTATCCCAGAATAAACCTTCTTTTTTCCCTAATAGTCACACAACTCAGAGATTGTGCACTGTCCTCTAAAGGCATCCCTAAAACTGCTTTGTGGTCTCTGCACTGAGGACAGTTTATTTTCAAGCAGATCACAGGCTTTGAGATGCAGCTCTATTCCTTTTGTTCCACATTAAGTGGACACATGAAGTCCAAATGTTCTCAATGACTATATTTACAGCAGAACTAGAATTGGCTTGCAACCTACCTATATTGATATTTACAAGTTGCTAAAGGGCTGCTTTCAAGTCTTGGCTGCACAGAAAGTTTAAAAGAAAATATCCCACCTCAAGGCAAATACAGAGTCCCCAAATCACTGCTATATTATTATAGGACACAGTTTTATCACAAAACACATGCACAAACCTTTCAACTCTGATTAAGAAAGAAAATATGGTCACATAAAAGGTACTGCAGGGATGCCAGAAGTGATTCTTTTCTAATGGAATCCACATTAAACGCAACTTCTTTAGCATGCAACTTCTGCCAGGAACTGCACCTGATATCCTAGAGAAGTAACTTGCATACTGTTATATTAATTAGTTCAACAACAGTTTCAACTGAGGATGAAATGAAAGACAAATGACTAGTAAATACTACCATTACTCTTTACCATTATCTCTTCTGCAAAGCCAGAACCAATTACAGTGATTGCAAAAGGAGGAACAGCCTCCCTCATTGCCTGAAAACTACTAGAACTTGGGATGAAGTCAAAAGGGAGACACAATTCGTGTCATGAAAACAAGACAGACAACACTAGTGCTCCTCCAGACATGGCCCATTCATCTGTGCATCCTGCAGACAATTTTTCTTCTATCTGCTATGCCAGCCACCCTTGTTCCATCTCACAGCTAGTGATTAATTACACTTCAGTGCAGCTATTCATCCAAGTCAGACCTTTGAAACAGAAAGACACTGTAGGAATCTTACGCTTTGCTTTTTAAGCACTTTCCTCTATTGGTAAAACTAAAAGTAATAAGGCCACATGGTATCAAAAGGTAGTATTTCTGACTGCCTTGCGGTACAGAGAAAAAAAATCCAAACTGGTATGGTATGATACGGTAAGTAATCTTCATATTAAGTACTTAGCTATCACTTACCACATCTATGTTCAATGGAAGTTTCTTTGATGGAAGGGAAACATCCCCTTTAGGTTTTTAAATCCAAACCTATAACACACATGATATAAGCAACACTGTTCTTCAGCAATGTGTACTGATATCCCAGCTTAGTCCTTGCTGCACTTTGCCAACCACGGAAATGTCTAATTGCATTCTGCTTTTCAGACCAGAACTCCTTGTACTGCAGCTCTCACCACTTAGTTGTGTTCCTCCATGCTCATTTCAACAGCTCTTGCTAAAGACTAGCCAAAATGTAAGTCTGGTTTAGACAGGCAAATCACCTCACTCATACAAAGGCAATCTTCAAGCCTGCCTCAGCAAATTAAACTTACAGTTATAAGAAAATAATGAGGAGCATTCCCATGGGCTCACGTGAAATGCCGTGCTAGCTATGAGATGCAGCCCTGAATAATTCCAGCAGAAGCCCACCTTGGGAGACAAAATGCACAGGATTTGAGAACAGGGTGGTGTTTTCCCCTTCTGCTTTGTTTATTCTGGCCAATGTCACTACATACTTTCTTGGGGTATTCCATCAACAAGTCACAAAACTGCATGAAAAATGTGAACAAAGACACAGAAGTGTTATGCAATCAATAAAATCATTATTTTTTGCAACTAAAGCAATAAATGGCCAGATTTAACAAAATATTCTTCTAGCTAAGATCATTGACAAAATGAGTAGTCCTTGAATTAGGAGTGCTATTTATTTTAGCGTGGGCTTCAAGCTTTTGCTTGAAGCTAGTGTGATTTGCATTCCCAAGTACTCCCCAAGTAAATTAATAGAATTTGCTTTGATTTAAAAAGCATTGTTTGAGCACAAAGATTCAACTCTTCTTGAGACGAATGGTGTGGGCTCACAAGGAAGAGGGTGGACTACAATTACCTGGGATCCCTTCCAATATGAATTTTTCCTATGATCTTGATAGTCAAGGTGTATAGTCAGATGCCAGTCTGTACAAGCTATTGGGATGACTGGAGACAGGGTATGGAAGAGCCTGCACGCTCCTATTGAATCTAATATAAGTTTCCATGCCAAACTTCTTATGCATGTCATACAACACTAGCAGCAATCAGTATCAGTCTCAAATTTGCCAATTCAGACATACCTGTATCATATGACTCATGCTATCACCTTAGATGTGTTAGTAATGGCTGTTCAAGTAACAAAAGTGTAAAATGTGGCCTTAATGCCATTAACTTATATATATTTTGAATAGAATATTTGTAATAAAAAATCAAAAGTCAGATCTAAGCTGTGTTCTTGTTATCTTTCCTAATGCACTGTTAGATTTTGCTAGTGATGCTACAGAGTTTGTGCATGTTTGGGATTTTCTCCTTTGTTTTGCTGGCAGGACCAGGGAAGTCCCAGGGCTGAGACTGGTGGAGAGGCGGTGTTCCCAAGGACCGTACAATAGAGCAGTGTTTCCTAAAGTAGGTTATGTGAAGGACGAGCAGAAAGGCATCAGAGGGAGGGGTGACTGTAGAAAATATGGATGATGTCATCCTCAGCATGAGCAGATCTTTGAAAAAACATGGCAGTGATTTATTTTCCTGGTAGAAGATAAGGAGCTACGCTTCCAAAAGCTGGGAAAGAGCAGACCTATCCCAGTGTTTCCTTGTTTCACTAAATCCTTTAACCAACTAGTTCTGGAAACATGGACAACTTGGTTACAAATGGCCACGTGCTCAGCCTTTGTCTTAAGCCTATGCCCAGATGACCCATTTTGCACATTTCAACCAAGAATAAAGTGACCTCATTTTCAAAAGTGCTGAGCACCAGCTGTTCCTATTGTGTTCACAAACCACACCATAGGTTCCTGTTTTCAAATTCTTGACCTCAAAAGAATTTTGAGGCAGTGGTTATATGTTCTTACACTTGCCATATGCCTATTTATTTTAGTTCAAATATAAAAGTCTGGGTCAACTACTTTAAAATCCTGAATGCACTAAATAGGAACAAGTACTCTTGTCGCTAGAACATAAGTGCAACATAAGTGAGCCATGTGATCTAAAAAAAATATTTTTGCCCAGAAGAATGATTAGATTGAAAGTCAAAGTATTTTGACTTTCACTCCTGGTTTCTTTTTTATTTTCTTTAATGAATGGCCTAAAAATGGGGGAACGATAGCATGCCAGATGCTACACCTGAATTTATATTTCTGGGATTAAGTTTCTTTGCTACCTGCTATATAAAGTTAGGTTAAAAAATTCAAGATCATTTTGCTATAGCTTTTGGCTAATGACTTTTCCCTAACAAACAGGTATTTAGTAGTTTTAAACTGTTTTAAACTGTTACTTGTACATACCACTGTTATCACTAGAAAAAAGATCACATTGCTTGTACAAACAATAAATACAACTAGCTTATCTCTTCCCCAAACCATAAAGCTTCAAATCAGCAAAATCAACAAAACAACTTACCTACAAATCACAAAACGAGTCATGCTGATCATCGATGCACAATATTTATTTCTGATTTTTAAATTAAGCTGGTTTTTAATAAAAAGATAGCAACAAAACCTCAAAATATATTGATTTTGCTATGACTTCTTGTTGATCTCAACTGAGAAGACACTGATTTGCATTGCACTGCATCCCAGTAAAACATCCCATGTATGAGGAAAGCACCACTGCTTTTGGGCATAAGTAAACAAATCCATATAAAGATAATACATAAAAGCACACCACCCAGTAATGGAAAGTATCATAAATTTTCTCTCTCCAAATACAATATTTTACTATTCACAGTAACTTGAAGAGAAATTGATCGTACTCCCAAAGCCAGTAAATCTTGATACACTGCTTATGTTGATTAGTCAGAGTTCTGTTTTGATTCCCCTGTAAAAGTAAACTTGGTCTTGCTTTGTACTTCCAGCTCTGTGTTTTACAACAGCAGAAAGCAAAGTTGTGGGAAGGGAGCTTTCCTGAAAGCAGGGTCATCGAGTGGTGGCAAGCACCCAGAAGAGGAGAGGGTGAGATAAAGGCAGGAGAGTTCAGGGTAAAGGCCAGGAGCAAAAATGTTTTGCTGTTGCACAGATGGACTCTCATCTCTGAGAACCAGAAGTAAAGCAAACATAATATAGTAGCTAAAACTCAGTGATTTGATATGGTTTGCTGAAATTTTCCTCATACTTGCTGACATTTTACAGGTCAAATTGCCTACAAATGCCACAGGAAACTATCTGAAAGAGGTAATATTTTTATGTTATTTTGAAAATAATTCAGAATAGGGACACAGGTCACCAAAAGTCCTCAGATGTATGAAGGTGTTTGAGCAGACACCACAAGATATTAGTAAAAGAAACAAATAAAAATGGTCTCTTTCTCTTGGTGACATAGTTTTTGAAATACAACTTGTTTCCTTGGTGCGAAGAAGATTTGTCAGTGACCTTTTGAGAAAAAATGGCAATAAATCCTGCCAAAACCAGCTTATAAATCCCTTCACACATCAGTACTTTTGGCTTCACTTGTTCTGTACTGCTGATGCTCTGACAATCACCAGAAAGCATATCCTACCCTTGACCTCCAAAGCCAGACCACAGTATTTCCAAGTTTTGCACTAGTGGCAAGGAACAGAGATTTGCTAATGTCAGAAGAAGAGGTGGCTGGTCTTGTTTGATGAACTATCCAAAGAAAATGTATCAATTCAATATTAATGTGATCCTTAATGCTATTCTTCCAAGTAAACTATAGCTGTAACACAATGAGGTCATCTTCTATAATCATAAATACATGACAAGCAACATATAAGATTCCAACTTTCAAGATTCACACACTAAAAGAAAAAACTATGCAGCAAACATGGATTTCTTATATACAAAAGCAGGTGATGCCTTTTCCTTTTAGAAGAACAAAACCAATATAACAAACCCCTCCATACCAAGAAATATCTGAGCATAATTATGATTTCTAGAACACTTTAAACAAGCCATATATATACTCTTTATATACTCTCACTGCTCTGAACTGGTTCCAGACAGCTTTTATAATTTTTAAACACAGCAGTAACCATGATATATTCAACAAATTAGCCTGCACTACAGCCATCCTTTCACAAATGCTTGGTCAGACAGCATGATGGTGGCCGGCCATCAGCTCCTTGTGCAAGAGGGCTCAGAGTCCCACCACCCTACCCCTATGTCATCCAAACCCTTTTTGGCTGTGAAAGTGGTGACAAGAGGGCAGGCAGAGGATATACACTCATATAAGTATTTCTATACAAAAGACTTCCAAAAATGGCAAGGTTGAGATGCAAATACTAAAGAGAAGGTTTAAGTGCAATTATCAACATCAGCTCTTGCAATTAAACTCATTAGACTTTGGCCTTTTCCTTCTGACTACATTTGTGTTCTCAAAGATAAAAGTAGTCAAGCCAAGAAAAATACCCCAAATGCTCACACATAAAATGCAGCTGCTTAGCATATGTCATTACCACACTGACTTCAAAAATACTGAGCAACTTAAACCTGCAAGCCACTTGGCTTTAGCTAGAGATAAATGCCTGAGATAAGAGAGGTATAATTGTTCAGTGTAATACTGTAGCATGTTTTATATAAACTTGTGCTAACACTGCACTTCATATATTTCATTTCAGTGTTGTGAAGTGCTGCTGAATGTTCCAACTTTATTTATGGCCTGCTCCTGTAATATTTACACATCCAATATTCCCCTTGATGCCAAATTAAGTATACTATCCTAGCTTCAAAGTAGAAAAGAGCACTTATGCTTTACAACAGAGGGCACAGCCTACAGTATTCTAGCAGTTACCTAGCTTATTTATCTCCACTGCTGAAAGAGGAAAGGTGAAAATTGGAAAAAACGTGTTAATTTGTGAAGATAACATGAAATTTTGGATTAAAGATAGCTTTTGAATTTAGTAAAATGCTTTGGGTTTAGTATAATTTTTCTATAACCTAACTCTTGAGTAAATTAAAACATCAGGGTCCCCACAGAGAAAACATGTTTGTAGACTTCTTGAGCAGTTTGGTTTCATAATGGAATGTGTGGAGTGACACTGCTGTCTCTCCTAGCACTGCACTGTCAGTTCTTCCACATCACAGCTGTTGGACAGGCTCAAGCAAACCTGACAGAGAGGGGAGCAGCCTCAAAGGTCATATGTTCCCACAAGCCTTGGTGACCCACCACAAGGTGTACTGAAGAAAGACTGAAGCCAAAGCCCAGACACACAAAGAGACATCAAACTACCTAGAAGGGAGAGATGGGAGAAAGGGATGGAAAACACAGTTCACAAAGACTTCCTGGCTGTTTTTTTTTTTCACTTTAATAGCTGGTTGTAACTACCAGGGAAAAGTCCTGCAGCCCCCACTCAAGGAAATCTCCCTTTGAATACTTTAGTTTTCTGTCTGCTTTTCTGCTGTAAAATCAAAGGGAGGGACTGCCATGTTGAAATGACAGCATGTCATAACTCAGAATCATGGGAGGGAAAGGTAAACTCATGATGCCACACCAGCACACATTTCAGCAAGGCATGACATCTCACCACAAAACCCAGCATCTTGCCCTGATTTTAGGACAGTCTACAAATAATACTCAGCAATAACCACTTCTGTCTCCATGTCTTCCCCTTCTGTCACCCATATGCTTTTGACATAAGTGCCTCAAGTTCTTCCCCTCCACCTGACCACCAAGGGCTGTAGATCCTCCCTTTCACCATTGTGCAAACAGGGGATTGCCAGCCTACATGCACATGGGAGACCATGCTGAGGGCACCACTGCCACAGTGTCACCAGCACTCACTTCAGGGACAGCTACTGCAAAGATAGGGATGCTGTTACTCCATGTCAGCATGACTATCTTCCTTTAAATCAGATAATTAGGAATAAACCAACACCACTAATAAATGGCTAACTAACCAAAGCCTACTGATTTTCATACTGCAAATGATTCTTGGTCTTCCCTGAGCATCACCAAGGGAAGTCCAATTTTGTTGCCTGGCTCTGTCTTACAGAAACCATTTTACTGTTGCCAGCAATGGACTCAGGACCTTGCTTTTGTGCTCACACTACAATAAACTAGCAATAACTCAGTTAAAGATCAATAGAATTGTACTGCTATACAAAGAAGAATCTGAGCCCATGGTCTATTAGGTGATTTTTAATGATCCTACAATTAGAGAAACCAAATTAAACATTTAACATTTGACCTTTGCTGCTGCTTCTCAATTAGCTGATACAGATTAAAATTACATACTTTTTTCAAGTATTCACAAAAAAAAGGCTCCAAATTCTGACATGGATATTTGTTATTGTTCATTGTACACTAGAGTTTAAAATGCTATTTTTAAAATGTTGAATAGTAGCTTCAGAGTCTAAAATAATGGACTTTGGAGGTACTCTGATTAAGCACCCACAGACAGATTGGATCATGGACTGGGTCAGACAAAAGTCAATGTCCTGTGAGAATCTCAGTGCTACAATGGTGTTTAAGAACACTTCTGCAAATAAAACAAGAAGTGACAAATACAAAGACTTCTGAGAGGAAATTCTTTAATTTCTTTTAAACTGAAGTCTATTATGAAAACCTCACCACTTTTTATCACATTTACTGCTTTATATCCCATATTTTCTACCACTTGCATTGTTTTTTCAATGTTTATATTTTACTCTTGTTAGGAAACACATCCAACATCAATTACAATTACAGTATGCACATCTAAATAAACACCTGCAGATGTACACAAAGCATAAACAAAATACACTCACATTGGTATAAAACCCAGCCTCCTCAAGTAAAACATATTAAATGGATGTGCTCTGATGTTACATTAACAATATACAGAAACCTTCAGAAGAAGAGTGGAGATTAAAAAGAGCAGTCTTAAAAAGAACATACATATAAATATGTAAGTATAAAGTAAAATTATATATAACATGTATGAATATATTATAGCACTCAGCACATGCAGCAAAGTTATTTTGTACATACTCAACAAAAAGATGATTCCTGTGAGCATCACTGAATGTGCATAGAGGATCTCTTGGGAGGGCTGGATCATGTGCAGTGCATACACAGACAAACTCTGGAAGAATCACCACACACAGTTGTCTCCATCCACTTCTACACAACACACCTGAAATCTATTCCAGAAAGCATATTTCTGTTATGCTGGTCTATGAATTGACAGGGCTTGGCAAGATAATTTTGATGGATACTTAGGCAGCTCTGCAGAGAGACAATGGTGACTGTATTCAGCTCTACACTCCACCAGTGTTTTCAAAGGCAACCCACTGAGCACATGGATAGGGTTAGTACAGGTCCATATGAAAACCCAGGTATGTGAATTTTGAAATCCACACAGTTCAATTTATCAGCCTTCAGAGATGTTGATCATTTCACTTCCTGCAAAAAACAGCTCTTTTATGGAGACACCCAATGTGTCTCAAGCTCAGGAAGCCATGCTGGAAAGTCATGGCCTTTAGCTATCAGCTGAACCAAGATTAATCTTGTGAGCCAGCCAATGCCTCCAAAATAAGGAAAAGGGATACCTTGGAGACATGAAACATTAGGACCCACTTGTGCATCCTTTTCTCAGGTCAAAGCTGTCTTGAAACAGCACTTCTGCTTTACCAATAAGCAGAAGACTTGGAAACAACTAGTGCCTTGGCACCAGATCCTGCTTGCAATTTGAATCAGGAGTTGACATTTTTCGAATATCAAGAGTTGATATAACAAGAAATTCCTGATTAATGCAAGCCTTTCATCTAGGCATGTGTCACCTTCAAGATGAGACGGCTCATGAGCCCAGAATTTGGAAGAGAAGGGAATGGAAGGGAAAGGGGAAAGGGGAAAGGGAAGAAAATTATGTGAAAGGAGTAAATGGAATTACAGAAATAATTAATAACTTCTTCTTTCACGACTTCAGAAGAAACTGTGCGATGACATGAATCCTATTAATATCCTAGTTACAGGAATCTGCAATGTGTATGTTGTTTGGAGAGATGGGATTAATGTTGTCTCTTGACCTAACAGCTGATCTGCTGGTTTTCTACCACTAAGATACCAAGAACCTCAAAATCTCTTTCATATGTGCGTATATTTCTCATTATTAGGAAAAATAGCAAAAGAGGACAGGATGAAACCTAATGCTAGCTCACTATTGACAATGCACACAACTCGGGACTGCCACAGGGCAGCTCCCCTCATGCAAGGTGAGCAGCTGTCACTCCCCTAACACTGCCTGGTATCACAGAATGCACTGCAAGTGAAACATGATGAGGACTGCTAAACAAACTGTATTGCCTGAACCAACTGGCCAAGGACGGGAAGCACACCAGGGGAGAGCACCACATGCAGTTGCTATCCCCTTCCACATCCTTAGATACTTGTTTGTGGTTATGGCTGGACACAGCAGAGCGGGCAAGACAGATCTTAATTGGCACAGACACTCTTAGGCTCTTACTTGCTGGAAAAACATAATCCAAAACTGCTATTGAATGGAAACATATACCACAGCAGATTTTAGATATTTTTTTTTTCTCCTTGCTGGTCCCCAGTAGCAAAATAGCCCTCCTAAAAATTATGCACAGCAATCACATACATGCATCCATCCATTCAGGAGTACATAAGAGATCAAATGCTCTGATCTGAAAAGATAGGTTTGAAGCTAATTTCCTGTTAGAGATAAAATGATACTTCCCATGGGTAGCTGTGCTGTCAGACAATTTTGACACACCTAGTACTGACAAAGCTTGGTTTGACACCAACCCACTAGTAAAATTCAGTATCAACACCTTTTTGTATGCTTTCTCACCACTTAATCCACACCATCCTGTTCAACTGCAACATTAATTAGTGAATAAATTATGATGACACAGGCATGTTGAGCTTTTTGCCTCAACTCTTTTAACTTACCTTTTCATGATTTAACTCTAAATGCAATCTACAGTGAAACACTTCACTGTACTTAAGTACACTGCTGTGGGTGTGAAAAAGGGATCAAATTAGGATAAAACAGAATAACCATTGAAAGCCAAGTGTACTGTATTGTAGATCCTGTTGGTCTGTTTGGAACAATCAGCACTGTGATAAAAACTGAATGAGATTATCATCTGGTAGGTAGAAAAAATGTATCAATTCTGAAAAAGCTCAGAGATATGCAAATGAAGGAGCATTGGTCCTGATTTAAATACAGCCACTTTAATGGCTTAAATTGAAATCTAAGAGTGAGCTGGTAAAAGTGAAGCATACTTCTCATGACCAGAACACATCAGCCTTCTCTGACAAAACAGCAACTCTACCCATGACTCCTTTTTTGTGCTTTGCCATCACACCCACCCTTGTTTCTGGTAAACCTGCCCCAGTTTCTCTAGCTGTCCAATCTGTGGCCCTAATTCAAAGGCAGAACTCCCTTAAAAGGGAGCATTACTCAGCGTTACAGCAACATCCTTCTCAGCCTTTCCAATTCTCCTGTGTAGGCAGAGTATGTGCAAGAGCAATGGGTACATACATGGTTCGTGGAAGGAGCACTGCTGTGTGTTAAGGTTTCCTATCTAAACAGTCAACCAAAACTTTGGGCATTTTTCCCACTGAAGGACAGGGCCTTAAGGTACATTCTCATGTAGAACCATTAGCATACACACACAGAGCACAGGCTCGCTATGTAGCCAATTAAATAAACTTACAAAAATCATATTTCACTGTGCTGCACAACAGGCAATATGGCTGACCACATCTGGTGAAAAGTTATTGTGTGTGGCTCTAAGGCAAACAATACCTCACATAGCTACTTCAGCCCCTTGTGAAAAGAGGTAGTTAAGAATGTGACTTTTAAAGAGAGATTTCTAAAACATCCCTGAATTTTACACCTATGGTTACTGAAGAATATTTCTGCGATTAAAATAATTACACAGACTGAACCTAAGATTGACTCAGAGGAAAATGCCTCATGGTTTTAGCAAAAAGTAAAAACTGCACAATGTTTTATTTAGAGATGGCTATATATTTTTCCAACAAAGCTGGAAGAAGTTTTTCAGAAACTGAGATTTCATTAAAATCGGAAGGAAAAAAATGCAGAAAACCATTTTTTGCTTCCCTGTTCTGTGAAAACATCTCAGTCAGATCCAGTCCTATGCAGACATCCCATGAAAATACAATTTTATGATTTCATTCTAGAAATTCAATGGAATTTCAATTTGTATCTAAAGAGGAAAAAAAGTAACTACATCCATCCATTACAAAAGCAGAGACTAAAGATCCATTTGTAATATATACAAACCCCTAAATATTCCCTGAAGATGGACTTCCTTTAATCATAATTTTTGACTGGACTAGTGCAAGAGGAGGAGGTCAATGCATGGCCAAACAGCCAATCAATCTGCTCCCACCTGTGATCCCATCTCTTCATCCATGAAACTGCCCTGAAACCAGAGGCTGAGGGATTGCTTGGGCCTTGGGTGAACTTTCCATGGCCACTGATATTTGTCGTCCATCTCTCAAAAGAGATGTAGTGCAGACATGCCAAATTTACAAGTGGAGGTTGCAGCTGTTCCACACTTCATGTTAAAGCCAATAAACTTCTCCTCTGAAGTTTCTCGCCACTCTACTCACCCAGCTAGCAATGCAGTAACTACACCTAAAATCACACAAATCTGAAGAAAACCTTGTAAAAAATATTTCCGTTTCGCTCTGTTTAAAAAAATATTTAGTTTAAGGCTTACAAGAATGCAAACTCTCACGAAAGCAGAATTTAAAATGTCCTATGAGAATGAAGAATGGTACTTCACTCTAAAATGCTGTGAAAATTTAAGAGGCAAAGTTAAGTACCACAATGAAATTTTGTACATCATCTTTACTGGCTTATAGGATAAACAGTCCAATTTATAGCATTTACAACATTATCACATATGGTCAGAAGTTCATCTACAAATAGGTCACAGGTCATCAACAGGAAATTCATAGGAAATTATGGAGGAAATTAAAAGAACACAAATGGGCAAGCAAACTAATTTATACAATCTAGGTTCTCCCAGCACAGCTTCCTGTGTTATGATGAACTCAGCTTCCATATTGAACTTTGCTTTTTCCAGGCCACATTAAATATTTCTGAACTGTCTATTGTACACGCCAAGCCTCGAAATGTGGAGGTCAGTGTTACTAAAAAGAGCCATTCAGGTTTTCTTCTTTAAATAATATAGCTGGGAAAGGAAACAGTAACAGAAAAAGTGTTTTGAGATCATTAAATGCAGATTCATCACTATTGGCAGCTCAACAATGGGTGTACAAGATCCTTCATTGACACAAATACCACCGTGAGGACAGATACCACCCAAACACAAGAAAACATCCTCATATTCCTTCAGTTCCAGCATACCAGCCAAGCTGCACCTGCACTCTAGAACATGTTTGAGAAGATGACAAGTGGTATCTGGGAGCCTGTTCTACTCTCACATTAGACATGCTTTTCAAAATAAAACCCCTGGTAAGTAAGGCACAGGGAGAGAGAGAGCTACAGTTCATCTAGGTTATCTGGACAACTTCTGAAAAGAAAAACTGCCAGACAGAAGCAGCTACTGCTTAATTGTTTAGAGCTGAAAGCTGAATGCACTGTACTGCCTACACCTTTAATGTATCTCACAGAAACATTAGAAACAAAAAGTTAGGAGTAACTTTGCAAGACAGATACAAAATGAAAGACTGGCAAGATGCCTCAGCTATCTCTCTTCTTGATCTTTTAGTTAAAAAAAAATCTAGTATAAATGTGATCAACTTTTCCTTCATTCTTTTTCACAATACCCAAATATTCACACAGATCCACAAAATAAAAGCAGTTCAAGCTCATTCTTCCTCTGGTGCTTTCATATCCTATGAAATTCAATAAAAACACTGAGATCCATTTTTTCAATATCACAACTTGAGATTTCTAGTGAATTGTGCATTAGCAGCTATCATCTGCAGATAGCATTTCCCACTGCATCAACAAGAAACACTCATATACTTTAAAAATTATAGGAATCACATAATCTACAATTTGATGAAAAACAGAACCACTTTTGGATTGTAAGGAGTTGGTTGACAAGGTAGAAGCGATAACAGTACCGAATAACACTCATTCCACATCATTTACCGCTGGTATTATAAACAGGTTCTCTTTTTTGGCTTGCAGGAAGTGAGATGGAAAATTCTAAGAATACAGTGTTGATCTGAACACAGGATTTCACTTGCAGAATGAGGACTGCTATGTTCACACTGAACACACCTATTATTGGATGTCTGTTCTTGCCCACCATTACCAAATCAAAGCCTGGGTTGAGAAAGGATCCTTTTTTGTGATGGGCAATATTACCGTATAAAACAAAGGAGAAGATTCTCCTACTGAACCGATTACAACAGAAGTGCAGAGAGCTGCAGAAACAGTTAAAAGTACCCAGGCAAACAAAGTCAATGACTGATACAACTGGGAATACCACTCTCACCTACTAACTTTCAAACCCAGTGATTTTAATCTCTCTTTGAGAGAAGGAAATGGAAAAGTTGCTATCCTCTTTATAATGAATTCAAGCCTGTTGAAAATCAAGTTTTCTTGTTTCGGTTACCTTTCGCAGCCTGTTTAAAAGCTGCCAATACAGATCAGGATTCTGTCTAAACTAGACTGCTCTACCCACTCCATCATGCTACACACCCAAATATAAAGCCAGGTCTTCCTTTTTCCCCACCCCCTCCACAGGCAATCTGAAGAAGATAATTCCAGCACCTATATGTCATCCAAGAGTGAGATACAAAACAGCATCGGCAGAGCAGCCAACTCAATAAAATATGCTGAAAAAAGGAAGCCAGTAGCTATAAACAACTTTCATACCCTTTCATAGCTATAGGCAGTCACTTGGGAGCAACAAATTCTAGTTTGGGAAATTTTTGCAACTTCAATATTCAAGCATTTTCCCTAGGACTACTCTGGTTGCTCCTGGCCTTGATACCAAAATTTTTGCAAGAACAAGTACAGAAGCACAGTTTCCTGAGACTCTTAGAAAAGCTTTTAACCCTTGTTTCTGCTTCCTGTCCTATTTAATTCAGCTAGGAAAAAACCCAAACAACAAACCTATAAATGAAAGTATTCAGTTTAAATTCAGGCACTCAGGTCTCAGTTTTAATGGTCACTATCCTTTTTCCCTCTTCTGATAAAAATTAAACCCAATGGCTAGACAGAATTGCATGAAGTATTAATTAGTTACTTCTTACAAGGGACAATCTACATTTCTAAGCTAAGATTTACATCTACACCACCAAACCCATCCAGTTTTGATAATTCAGTGGTAGTTTTGTCATTGAAATGAATGGAAAGAATAATGTTTTTCAAGGAAAAAAACCAAATTAATATGGTCTATAATATGGTATTATTTAGCAATTCTTACACAAGCTCTAACTTAGTTGACAAATTTTGGTCATGACTCTTATACTGTCTGGCCACTTCCAACTATTTAAAAGCATGCTCAGGGGGATCCAAGAATAACTATCTGAAATTTTTTCAGCACTGCTTTACTTGAGTCATGGCCCAGAATTTGGATGTTGATTCTGTTTTAATGCTGTTAACAGAGATATACTACAACCTGCTGTGGGATGTAAAGCAGAGTCATGCTAAAGAACTTCCCCTGAAAACTGAAAAGAAACCCCCAATTTTGGGAGGATTTCTACAACATGCTTAGCAAAATATAATATTTCTGGTCTTCTGATTGTACTTATATGTCTTTAAACTGTGCAAAGAATGCTCCAAAGATGGTAGTTGACTCTGGGATGAACTCTCCAGCATACAAATGAAGGCCTATTGTTGCTCACAACTGAGCAGGTCATCGAGCTAACTCAAGGTGATCTGCAGAATCCTCACATTTCAGCCCCCTCCAACAAATAATGCATTCTGCAAAGATGCAGCTGCTATTCAATTCCAAAATGGCAAGATATGCAACACCCTTTGGGTTTATCAAGTGTTGCCAACAGGGTATAACTTCTACTGTGAAAGACTGGGAGCTATTTGTGATGAATCAGTACTGTGTTTGTTCTGAACCCTTGTCTACTCTTGAAAGATGAGCTTCCTGTTTCTTCAGTAGTCTATCATGATACCTAGTGTGCATATAGAAAAATTACTTAAATCACAGGACTACCAGAAAACATAACTAGAAATGTATTCAGATGCAGACTGACACTTCAATACAAATGTCAATGACAGCCTTAGGTGACCTGATCCTTGAACACCTCTGTGTCCCCCAACCTGGCCAAAGGTCCAAGCAAACCAGCAGAGAGAACATGGAGACTTTGAATGCAAGCAGGAACAAGGGGCTAGGAAGGAAAAATAACCTGGAACTTAGCCCTGCAGAGATAAGTGCTTTGAACTGAGATAGAAACAGAAACAGGTCTAGGTAAGATAGGCACACAGACAGTCTTCTCTTTCTTTGTTATATTCATTCCTCTGTGATTTTATTTCTAAGAAAAGAGACACTCTGGATTCCCACACTCATAGGTCACAACAGCCAGCAACAGCAACAAGTACTCAACTGCAGTTTTGTCTGCTGAATGCACGAGCACTGCTCAGGACACTGACCACAGCTCAGTCTACAAGTAAACTCATGGGTATGCAGAAAATGTCTTGGTATTGGTGGGCAAGCACCAGGCATACATGTGACATAACACACAGGCAAAGGCACAGCACTGTATGTTTGTTAATATCACACATACAACCTCAGGAATGAAAAACAGGGCTCTACAGAGGGATAGAAAAGCTTGTCTTTTGTATTCTTTTAGGCAAAAAACTGGGGAGAAAACAAAATTAAGTAGATATTGTGCAAAAATGACTGGTCCATGAGCTTGAATCAAGTTGTGGTCTGAAGACACAGCACACTTAGATACTTCCCCCATACCAGAACACAGTGAAAGTTCCTAATTCTCTGTCAAGGTAAGTGGATCCCACAGACACCAAAAGGGACTGGAAAGACACCGAGCTCAGTAGTAACCTCTCAAGCAACAAAGCAGGCACAGCCCCTGAACTAAATGAACAGAGTGACCCTCTCAGGGCTCACCATTCACCATAGACTGAAGCAAAGGAGAAGAGCAGGATGCAGGAGGAAAAGCTGGTCCTACTAGCCATTGACACCCACACACACTCAGTTTTTATTGTCCCAGTAATGGGTCTGGCTAAAACAACACAAAACTACTCTGAATTCAGGGAGCCAAAGAGATCACATTACCATTAAGAAGATATATGGGAAGGTGCTTCTTAAAACCAAAATTTTTTAAAAAGAAGGTGATACAATACTGATTATTCCATTAAATATTAACTACAATACAGCTGCTTTCAAACTACAGCATATTCCTTTAGATAGGTGACTTAAAGGACAGAAGAACTGAATGCGCTTTCCACGTATCTGGCACTTCTCAATTAAAGTTAAACTTAGTTCTTCAGTTCATGTGTAATTATCTCCAAATACTAATCTTTAGACTTAGAGGTTCAAGTTTAAAAAAAATAAAAAAAATAAAAAATTAGGACTCTCAAATTTGCTTAGATGACTCTCAAGATCCTCCTTACTGTTCAAGGAGCTTGAAGAGTTTGTCCTAGACCTTTCATCAAACATTCCTGAAAGAGAGAATGAGGTTATCTTTTCTTCCTACAAATTTTAATTTGCATACAGATACCATCAATTGGATAGCAGGGTTACATACTTCTCTCCTTTCCTTTCTGCTTGAACTTGGTAATCGAACTCCAGTAACAGCAGGCAACACTGAGACTGAATTTTACTCTTCAACTTTGAAGGACTGAAACCTCTGCAAGGGAAATGTAAAGCAAAGAGCAGAAAAGTAACTGCATACTTTTCAGAAGGTAACCTCCAAATGACCATGCTCTGGAATTAGTTTTTACTATTGCAGAAAGCTCTTCAGACATTGCTTCATGCTGTGTGTGTTAGACTGTCACCCTACACCACCTCCCTCTCAAATGTTACCTCCAACACCAAAAGTGTCAATTAAAGTAACTGAAGAAGGCTGCAGGAAAAGTTATTTCTTTCAAGAGCGTTACTCAGTCCAGTAATATTTAATGGCTGGGTCAATCACAGGCTGCAGCTCCTCTCTCTGCTAAAACAAAATCCAGGCTTTGCTTTGTATTTAAAATGAAAAAAGGAAAAAAAACCAAGAAGCTTCCAATATTTGAAAGCTATATATATATTACTTAATTTAACTGTTTGGAGACCTCCTAAGTTGCATTAAGTTTTGTCCTGCTTGGCAGTTGCATAAAATTTCTTTCTTTTCCCTTGAATTAAGCAGCAATATATCAAAACTTCAAGTATATTTTCCCCTTTTCATTAACAGATATTGTATACATGTACATGAATTGTATCGGATTCCAACTTTCAACATCTCTTGTCACAAAAGGTCAAAGCTTTACGTTGTCGTAATTTTCTTTTTCAGTGTTTTTTCTCCAAGACAGTCCTCCACTGGGAAATTAATATTCTGCATGAACAATGAACTCCTTGCATGGCCTTTGAACCTAGTGGTTGCTAGGAGGCCTAAAGAAACCCTGGAGTACAGCCTATTTAATAGCACGTATCAAGAGATTATTCAGAAGCAAAAATGTGTGATTTTCTAAATTGTCTGCTTTTTTCCCTCCTTACTTCCATCTCCATTCATCTGTCAAACAATCTTTAGATTTCATATGAATTGCATCTGCATCAATTTTCTATAATTATGGGCAGTTTGTTCCCCGAGTATTGAAAATGTGACTGGCCAACCACCAATGCTGCTTCAAATCAAGCAAATATCAAACTGCTCCTTACTCAGTTTTACTGAAAAGGCTGTTCAAAATCAGATGTGCTTCACCACTGTAGCATGAGGTTTGCACTTCCATTATAAACGTGGTTCTGCTTAGAGTCTGTATTTTCCTCATACAAAACACCATGGCATTGACTGCAGCACCATTACTCAGTATTTCTCTGTGGTGAAAGAAATATATATAGCTTCTCCGAGCTCAATTCAGGCATACTTGAATATTAACATTTCAAGTTTTTTAGCATCTTACTAAAGGTTGTTTGATTATATGCATTTCCATATTTCCCCAAGCATAGTAATTGAGGCAAAACTCCAACGTTTCTTTCCCACCCTCCACCCCCATTCCAAACAATGAGGCATTTAATTAAAAGATAACCACAACAATGCTAATGGTGATGAGGTTAAATGGTTGGATAAACAGAATGCAGCCCTCTGAAAAGCCCATGTGTTTCAGGACACTTTCTCCCCTACAACATTCTGGGTGACAAAGAAAGTATTTGTATTCCTGATCCCCACAATTTTTACGCCAGTGGACTTCCTACAAATTTCCTGCAAGGAAGAGAGTTTCCTTCAAATAGTGAGAAGTGTTTAGACACAGTAGCTATTCCTCCCAAAACTAATATTTGGAAAGGCAGTGGACAAGAATCCTTTCAATATAAATGAATGTGGAAACTATCCATTATGAGAGAACAATTGCATTTCCAGATAAAAGCCTAATAAGTTGTTGCTAGGGTTAAAAAAGCCAACAACAACAACAAGAAACAAAACCAACAAAACCAATAAAACCAACAAATATTTGCCAATTTTAATTGTCAACGTGTTCTCCCTCCAACAACTTAAGCAAATTAGAAAACTTAACATGACATTTGTCCTTCATCTTCAGTTGTTGCAATTGAAATCAATGCCCTCTATATTCATAAACAAGTATTCTTGGTCTGGAGATTACTTTAAAACATCTGTAGCAGATTAAAATTCTGTGCCTCCTCCTACCCCTCAAGGACACAGGTATCTGCCAACAAATGCAGGGTGACACATCTGAATCTGCAGATTGCTGTTGCTTGACTGTCTGGTTGGATTGTACCAATCTAGCCAACATAAAGCTTTCACAGAGCCAGACCACTTCTTTGCTGAAGAATTAAAAACAAGCAAGAACCACACCACTTGGCACAAAACGCTCACGTGAGCTCCTTCTCTTTTAAATATGGGCTTTCTCATTGAAAGAAAGGCCTAAAAAGTACTGACTTCAACAGAACTGACACAGGGTATCTTACTCTGGGAATATCAGACATTCGTCCAGAACAACAAAATCTTTGCAGTATTGTCAGATTCAGCTTTCCAGACACTTTCAGGTCCTGCAGCACCAACGGAGAAATCAAGCACTCCACCACCACAACCATTCTCTTCTTCAGCTGTTCAAGCATAAATTATCCTTGCTGTTGCCACTCACTATATGACTTCCCAGGAACCAGAGCACCAATTGCCAAAATGGCACAATATTCTTACACAGGCAGATTTTTCAGTAAAATGCATATTATTTCTTGTACTTGAGCATCAAAGCAAAAACAGTCACGAGACATTTTTAAAACATGAGAAACCAATCCTGACTAAAGAGATATGTTTATTAGGGCCAGAGACAGGAAGGTGAGCATATAACTTAAAACCACAATCTTTGGTTCAACCTTTGCAGCAGAAATGGGGCGGAAGGGGAGAGCAATACAGAGCTGGAGACGTTTTCAGTAATGCATTATAAATACCTTAGTTTTCTCCTTTAAAGGAATCTGCCTACTCAACCTAAATTGTGCCTCAGAGGGAGAAACGTGCCTTTGTGATAAATTCGAATTTACCATCATAATAATGAAACGTTATGTCCTATCATCACAATAAACAGGCAGCAGAACAACAAAGGAGGTTTCCAGGATTTTCTGCCCCCGGCCCCCTCCCCATCAGCATTTTCCCAAGTATTCTTTTGGGTGTTTATGAAATGCCTTAATTCCAAGCCATTAAGATGCATTTCTGGATGGAGCAGATTCTACTAACAGTACTGAGGCTTTCCAAAATCTCACCAGCACTCCATCGGAGGCCAAGCCTCTCCCTGATGCCTGCCTTTCCCTGCGCTGTTTTTTGTTTTGTTTGTGCTTTCTCTTTCCCATGCACAAACATGTTGGTGCAGTGTCCATTATTTCCCTACGGCCTTCCTTGAAAGCCACTGACAAATGAATATACATGCACGTGTGTGTTCCACCACATACACAGGTCTGGTCTCCTTCTACACCTCAAAAAACAAATGCAAATGTGTTTACAGTCATTTTCACCAACACATGCCTTGCCATTGCAGAAACATGCAGCTGAAAGCCAGAGAGTCTGCAACAAGGCGACGGCGTCTGCAACCACAAGTAACGCTTTTTCTTTCCAAAATGGAAAAACACGAAAGCCTGATGAGTTAACTAGAGTTAACTGCATTTAAAGAGGACTGTGTGGGGGAGCAGTAAATATCCAGCACATGCTTTTACGCACAAAAGGCGCAAAGGGCTCCATGCTCCGCACATCCAGTCATTTTTGTCTGCTCTTCCACAACAGAGATGCAACCGTTTCTCTCACACATTTTACTTCACTCGACTAATAGATTTTAAACACCATATTGAGAGGACCCCGCTGTGAATCTTGCAGAGGTACAAAATGGTGGATGTATGCTATTTTTTTTTTTTTTTTTTTTGCATTATTCATAACAACTCAGCCTCCCGATCGCAGGCTCCCCACTGTACCCACCAACACAGTCTTCCCGGCCAGACACACATCCCGATGCAGCCTCGCAATAAAGCTCTCTCGCATACACAAATTATGTTACAAACCTGATGTCATGTAGCCCCGTGATGCCTGGGAAATAAAAGCTGGGGGGAAGTGCTTGTGCAGTCGGTAGTCCTTCTCGCTGCGGGACCTCATGCGGTCTGAGGCCCGGTCGGAGAAGTCGGAGCTAGGCCAGGCCCGCCGCAAGGTCGTACTCCGCGTCTTCTTCATGCTGAGGATGCCCGCGCCTACTCCTCCCGCCGCAGCATGGGTCAGGGCTGCGCGCAGCCGGGCATCAGCCTAGCGCGGCCGCCGCCGGGGCGCAACCTGCGCGCATCTCGCCGCTCCCTCTTCTAGGGCGCCAGCCGCAGGTCCCTTCCTTTTTTTTTTTTTTCCCCCTCGAATGATCCAATTTTACACACGTCCCACAATGCATTACACTTCATTTGCAATCGGTCCGGCTTATAGCTCCCAGATTTGCGTGGAGGAAAGGCACGTTATGTGGCTTCTCAGGCAAAAAAAGGAATGGGGGGGAGGGGGGGACTGAAGGGGGGCTGGGGACGAGAGATGTGCAGCGTGGGAGCTCGGGGGTCCCGAACAATGGCCCGATTCAGCCCGGCCGTGCTTAGCCAACTGTGAGCCCCGACACAAAAGGCCCAAACAAACGAGGAAAATCCCGCGGCCGCCGGCTGCGACCCCGACCGCGGCGCGCCCGGCGCTGGGGAGGAGGAGGCAGCTCCCGGCGCGGCGGGAGGAGCGGCGGGAGAAGAGGGAGGAGGGAGAGGAGAGGAGAGGAGGGAGGGCCCACAGACGCCTCTCTCAGCCGCGGGACGAGCGGATGCAGCCGCGACCCCCCACCCGCCCCACCGCCGCCTCCTTCCTCCTCAGGCCCGCGGCGCCCGGGCGGCCGGCAGCGGCCCACGGCCACCGGCAGCGCAGCGCCTCGCCATGCTCGGCGCCCACTCCCGCCCGCCGTCCCTGGGGCTGGATCGCCGCCGGCTCCGCGCTAGGGGCGGCCGGCGAGGGGGGCGAGGCCACCGGGGAGGCCGCCGGCCGCTCCGCCCGCCTGCTCGGCCCGCCCGCCGCCCGCCCTCCGCCCCGCCGTGCCACGAGCAGCCGCTGCCGGAGCGCCGGGCGCCGCGCCGCCGCCCGGGCTCATGCTACTCCCGCCGCAGCCGCGCTAGTCCCGCCGGGCTCCGCGCTCCCCCGCGCGGCACCGGCTCGCAGGCGCCCGCGTACAAAGCCCCGTGCTCGGCAGGGACCCGGCCCCCTCCCGCCCGCTCCCGCTCCGCCTCCTTTCCGTCCGTCCGTCCGTCCTTCCTTCCCTCCTTCCTTCCTGGCGGTGGAAGGACAGCGGAGTGCCGGGGCCGGGCTGCGGGCAGGGGAGCGGCGGGCAGGGCGGCCTTGCAGGCCGGGCCCTGGCGATGGGTCCCTTCGGGCAGCCGCGGGGCCAAGGGACACGCGAGGGGAGGGCGCCGGGACAGATCTGTATCCCGGGCACGCTGCGCCGAGCCCGCGGGGTTCACATGCGCATCCTCCGCCGCCTTTCCCCGTCGGCGCCCGAAGAAGTGGCTCTCCCCAGGAGGGCCTAGTCAGTCACTGCCACACTGAGAGCCCACTACCCTCCGCAAGGGTACCCAGGACACCGGGCTGCCCCGCTCACTGGCGGGAAGGGGGTTGCCCACCCTCTCACACATCTACGCCCAGGGCACCCTCCTGAGTGGGGTCTGGCCACCTGGGCATTTTATGAGCTCCAGTTAACCAGAACAGTGCAAAGGCACTCGATTCCTCCTCTGCAAGGCAGCTCTGAGCACGCCTGGTGTGTCAGGTGCTGCCGCCGTTACCAATGGGGACAACTGCAATGCAGGGATGTGAAAATGTTGCTTTTGCAGCTTTGCTAAATTACTTGCATATTTACATTTTTTATAATGAATCCTTCTTACAGTGGTTTGTGTCACATTTCTAAGATCATTGAAACCAGAGGACTGTAATTTCATAACCGGAAATTTTCAACAGTGATGAACCAGTAAAAGGATGACCATCAGTGAAGAAGCTGAACAAGAAAGCCAGTGGACCTTGAGATATTATCCCTTAGCTGCCTTGCTGTATAGCCATGGGTTAGTCACTTCAGTAGCCATCTCAGCCTGTTTGGCTGTGCTACTGCAGACAGCACACACACCACAGAATTATTCAGGGGTTTGTATACGGGAGACCCTTTCCAACAAATAGAATATACATTAATGAAACTCAGCAAGAAAGTTGAAAGCTAAATGCTATGGGGTTCTTTCTCATTCAGCCTCATCTTTTTCCAACTGTGAAAAGCTATCAGGAAAGACATGTTTCCACTGATGCCTTGTATACTGGCAGGAACAGGAAAAAGTTAAGATGAGAAAAAAGATGGCCTAGAGCTCCTCTAATAAAAACAAGATTTTCCATCATGAAACTTACTCATCTAGCAATTTACTCATCAACCTACGCAAAGCTTATAATAGAGCATGTTTTCACCCTCAGACCAGAAAAACCATAAGAACTTTTAGAATCATTCCATTTTTCTCCTTGAAGGCTGAGGTTGAGGTAAATTGGTTAGCACCACCTAGCTAAGTCAAATCTAAAAAATGGACCTATTTTACCAGATGTAGAAGCAAATTAAATTCTATCTAGGAACATAAATTCACATTGCACCATCTGAATGTTGAATGAATGATGGCTTTGCCTTTCCAGAACTGATTGAATATAGCTGGCCAGCTAACTTCAACTTATTTCTGAACTAACCTCAACTTTTCTCCTAGTCTAGACACAGCCCTAGATATCAATCTGTTCCATTAAAAGAAGACATGAGAGAAGAGACAAATAGGAATCAGCAATAAACGAAAAACGAGGTCAAGTAGAAAGACAGAACAAAGCAGGACACATACACAAATGACAACAAACAAGGTCACCATGATCATTGGCTTTCTGTATAATTATTCCCAACAAAAATATTGTAACAAATATCAAATAAAAAAAGATGGGATGGCTCTGCAACTGTCAGATAAAGCACACATCCCAATTCTTTTCCAGCAATTTGCTGTGCACTAATAAACTGGTGACAGCACACAGAAGTCTTTCAGGTGGCTTTAATTGACTTAATTTGTACACTTCCATGAATCGTCACAAGAGTACTACAGTACATACAATTAACACATGGTATCTTCTGCTTATCAGTTGTAGGAATTAGACTGGTTCATAGTTTTGGGCACAGATAATGATGCATTTTCATTGTGTGGTAATTTTAAATCAATAGTAATTTGCTCTTACAACTATGAGAGGAGGAGGGAATGAGAGAAAAAAGCAACCGTAGTGGTTTTACCATCCAGCAAGATCAATTTTCCCTTCCCAAATCTGGGGACATCTGTTTAAAAACAATTTTGGGGGCCTTCTCTCAGCATTGAGATGTTCTTCCTGCGGTCAGCTAAAGTTCCTTTTATTAAGTCTTCTCACAGTTATCTTGTTTGGTTTCAGCTTAAAGTCTTCTGACATGGTATCTGAAAGAGCACTCCTCTTTGAAGAGAGGAATTCAGAGCAAGTTTCCTCCTGCTCTTGAATTGTTTGAAGTCAAGTGTTGTTACTGGGATGAATCAAATATATAATTAAAGACTAAGTTTAAGCTTTGGCTGTTTTCTTTGGAATAAGAGCTAGAACTGTGAGTGTAATTGATTTTTTTTTGCTTCAGTGGCCAAACTGAAATAAAACTATTTTCTTCATGTGATCTGAAAGCTAAAATTTGAGAGCTTAAAAAAACAAACTAACAAACAAAAAATGAACAAACAAACCCACAACATTTTATTCTGAGACATTTAAGTTTGTTTGTTTGTTTAATAAAGGAAAATAAATTTTTGGATTCATACGGCTATGTCAGAGCAGAGTAAGGAAAAGATTCTCTGCTATGGAAATCATCTAATATAGCTTGCTAGAAGTAAGGAAAAATTCTTCTTCTAGGCATAAATTGTACTAATGGGAATCTGAACACTTGCTAGCAAGGAGAAAAATAGAAATGGTGTCAAAGCTTTTTGCCTGTACTTTCTGTTTTTTTAATTCATACCTAATTGTTTGGAGGGGGCTTTGTTTTGGTTTTTTTTGGTTTGTTTTTTTTTTTTGTTGTTTTTGTTTTTGTTTTATTTTTGGTTTTTTTTGTTTGTTTTGTTTTGTTTGTTTGCTTGGTTGGTTTTTTGGGGGGAGATTTCTTGTTTAATAAGGGAAAGCTTTTTATTGAGAATTAGATAAAGCATTCATTTTTATTAAAAAGTATTTAAAGTCCAACAGGAACTATCTCTATCTTAGATTACTAGAGGGAGAGGTGATGCTTGGATAAATAGACCATAGAGATCTTGGGGAAAAGGCCTGAACTAAACAAAAATTAGGCATCCTGCCTCCCTCATAACCTAAAAATTCCTTATCAGGAATTGGCAATATAATAGTAGCCATTTCAGAGAGATAGATTAAACATTATGAATTTCAAAAAAGAAGGTCTATATCAGACACTACAAAAGATTCTTATATGGTCAATCACAACCTTCCTTCAGTCCAAGTTCATAAGGAACCTGAAGTATTTTGGAGAAACAATTCAAAATCTTTGCTTCTGAAAATCTGTTTTATCTTTTAAAAAAGTGAGAAAACAAATATTATTAAGAATATCTATTTCATGTGATCTTCATAAACACTTATTAGTTGCTAACCAGGTCTGTAGATGGAAAACATATAAAAGAAAAGGACATAACTGGCCCAGAAGACTGTAGAAAATCAGTGGCAAATGCACTGTCAAAACTTTGGGATCTCAGCTCCCATTTCACAGGTTTATTTTTCCTTATCTGAAAAATAATTATCTATCAGAGTACAAAGTGGTGAGCTGTATATACATTTTTCTGCATGTGTATGTGCATGCGTGTTGTGCATATACGGTAATTGCTCTCATGTAATGTGGTATTTCAAGTTTCAGCTGGGACTACTTTTTTTTTCCTCCCTATGACAAACAAGTTTCCATAGGGACAGCAGCAGGCTTCAGTAAGAAGGTGGGCTGGTGTTACTGCCTTAGCTGCTTCCTTGGCTTGGGGACTGACTGCATGAGGTTTTTCAAATTAAATAAGCACACAAGCCAAATATTAAAATAAAAAAGGCAAAATAATAGGACATGCAAAGAGGAAAGCAATCCTGCTCTTCATTAAGACAAGCTATGCCTCTAAAATAATTGTCTCTCAAACTATGCATTCAACGCCTGCGTTCCCCCTTAGCCTGTCACTACCTCACCTGTTGCACACAGCCTGAGCTGACTGCCTCAGAGGAGAAATTAGAAGGGCTTCACTTTATTACTGTCAGCTGAGCTGGTGCCTGACAAGCACCCAACACCACAGGGGGAGCAAACACTCACAAGATGCCAAGTGCCACATTGAGTTTTGTGACATCACACTCTGCACGTCTACAATAGGGATCCTTTCCCTGTGCCCAGCTTCAGAAACAAACACTACAAATAACGTTGGTCATACTGCGACACATGGAAGACTTTGCTCTAAGGAAGACCACTGTCACAGGCAACCAGGTAAAACAGGGAGCAGAAGGTCATTCTGTCACCTATGAAAACAAACCCATCACATTCTGAAACATTTTAATAGAGGGAGATAGGATGCTGTGAGATTCTGGGAAGGAATTGCAGAGTCTTTTAAAGTAGGAAAGGGAGAGCAGAAAAGAATAAACAAAAAATAAAGTGGGGAAAAAAGCCTGTAGTACAAGCAGTTGTAAAGCAGAGGAGGAGGAGGAAAAATGGAGTGTGAGAAGAGGTGGGAAAAATGTAATTATGAACTTGTGAAAAACCCCAAGCTCATGTATAACACCACAGGCTTTGGTAATCTATGGGTTTATTAGATTTACAGCTGCGCATAATAGTGTACCTGAGAAAACACATTGCCAGCATTTCTAACATTATAAATCCATGAAGGAGAAAGTTGTCCACCTCATAAACTCACCATTTTCACGTGTGGATACTTCTATCTCTGTATTAACAAAGGTGCAGAACTCAGACTCTAAAATACATGCTTTTAAGCAATCCTTTACAGGTTAAGGAGGTCTAGCAATATACTGTAACGGTCTTTGTCTGTAGGAAGCACTACTTTTCCCTTCCAGATATTTGTAATCAGATATACTAGCAAGAACAAACCAGAAAACTCACTCACACCCTTTCACATCAGTCCTTAGACTTCTGACACTAACACTATTAATTTGTCACCTCTCACTAGTACTTGTTGTTACTCAAATATGCAAGAGACGCCAAGTACTTGTAATCCATGCTTGTGGTCCAGGTCACAAAACGAGGCAGCCTTTCTTGATGGATTTATTGGCAAGAGAAAAGTTGGGCTTGCCCAGACAACTCTCTTCTTGAAGAGAGCATTTGAGATACTCTACCAAAAAGGGAAAGAAAAGGAAATCCCAAGGGCAAAGGTATACGTGAAAAAAACATCCAAATATAAAAAAAGAAAAATGTTTCAAAGCCTATCACAAGCAAGTCTTCAGTCTTGCTATCAGGTTGTGTTATACCATGGTAGTAGTGCTGGCTTACTTACAGCACCTCTTAAACTAGTTTCAGATCATATTTCTTTCACTGTTATGCTTTGGGAATGTGTGATGACAGGAATGCAGCGCTGCTGCTGCACACGTGCTGTAGTTCACCGATTCATTTTTCTGTGTGCTGCCTTATGCGCTGTGGTATTTATTTTAGCTTGCATGACTTGTAAGAAAAACCTGTCTGTGCAATGAGAAGAAAGACTCCTCTGTTTTGGTCTTTTTTTTCATGCCAGACCTTTTGATTGCATTTGTGCTTCCTCTGCACAGAAGACAATTGATGCAGAAGGTTTTTCAATCTGGATACCCAAGTCCACCTAAAAGCCAGTGTACAAGGAGCACTTGCAGGATGCAGCTTTTGTTTTGATGTATGCTTTGCCTCTCCTATTATCAATGACTCAAAGTGAGTTAGTCAAAATGGGTGGAAGCTGGGCTGGTAACCCCTCAGTGTACAAAACCAACGAGAGAGGAAGACAAGCCATGAATACTACACAAACTTCCTCTCACATAAAACAGAATCCTAAAGCTTGGAGATGTGGACTTACAGCAATTCAAATCAAAAGTCAATTCATTCACCGGCTGTTCTTCCAAAGGATATGGTAGCAAAAGATATGCCAAAAATGTTGGCCTCAACTTTCTTGTTTTCCACTGGTGTCACATATCATTAGTACCCTGGTATTTAAGTAACATACTGATATATGGGGGCCAGCTGTACTGTAAGTCAGAATAACAGCCTAACCTTCTGCTTTGGGAATTGAAACAATGGAGAACAAGAAGTGAATAGCCAGTGTAGATCCCACCAGCAGTAAAAGCCATCACATATTATCTTCCTAGAAACTAATTCCCACATCTCTGTGTCTATCTATTCCCATTCCTCTGCAGAGCTTATGTTGCAAATATAGCACCATGCACATGCACGTGCAGGCCTTGGGCTCTTGTGAAACTTCTGGGTTCTATATCAACACAAACAAGGAGATTCTGTGTGTCAGGTAGGAACTTTTTAAGGAAAAAAATCCATTAAAAAAAGATGGACCTTGACAGTAAGAAGTGGGCAGTATTTTGCATCTTGCATGGCTTGCATTGTCCTGCAAAGATGACAACATATTGGATGGGCAGTCCTAAAAGCAGCATACCAAGAGAACTAAATCCCAGCAGCTGCTATAACACTGCAGAACATTTGCTGTAAGGGCTCTCTCAAAATTCTTGCTTATACAGCTGTGCAATATAGTGAGTATATTTTATAGCTGCATATATATAGCATGTACAAGAGGCAGAGATCTTTAAAACCTTAGAATAATTGGGAGGTCTGAAAATAGGCTACTCCACCCTTTGTAAACAATCTCTTGTCATTCAGTTACTTCCATATGTGCATGAAGCTCTGCCTAAATTAAATAGGCTTTTCAAATAGTGGTTTAGCACTGAAAATGTATGGTTTCTACCCATAAGTTTGACAAAAATGTAAGCAAGAGATAAACTTAAAAGTGAAAAAGCACCAATTTCTCACCTCACAGAAAAAGAATTCAATCACTTCTTGGATATTTTATTATAGTCTCAGATTCAGAGGCTGTCTCATTGCCACATATATTTGAGCGTGAAAAAACTCTAGAGAGGAATCGTAAGAACAGACAGAAATTACATGACTATACACATGCCTGACTCAAAGGCTGCTGCAAAATCAATGCAAAACTGTCAGTCTGCTTGTTCTTTGGACCAGACTGAAGCATTGCAGAGTCAGTTTGTTCCTGTCAAAGTGGTTCTCTTTAGTCATTGGTTTTCAGTGGGACCCTGGAGCTTGTCCCTTTTCTTCTTATTCCACAGTATCACCCATCCAAAGGAAAACTCCATTCCTGGGACACCTACCCTGACTACCACTGGTTACCACAGCTTGTTGCTATCCTCCACTTGGCTTTTGAAGCTGTGATATTACCCACCTGTGTGCAACCAGAGACAATTTCCCATTTCCCTGTTCAGATGAAGGTTTATGCAGGCACTGCTTGCAGTTGCCTCTCTGTAGAAGCTGTTCTTAGCACTTCTCCTGAATGCAGAGATTTTTGTATTCTAGTAGAGGAACAAGAAAAAGACATTTTATAGCACTGGATCTCAAACTTCTCCCCCTACCTTGTAAGAAAGTTAAATTCTTCGTGCAACAAAATAATATTTGTCTTACTAAGTGACACACTACACAACAGTAGCAATCTGCTAAAGCAAATGTATCAACCACGGGGAGCTCCACTACTTTCTCTTCTTATATATGCTTCTCTATTACTGTGTGGCTGTCAGTTGCTTTGTTGTTAATTAATTTGGTTTTAAACACAAAGAGCGGCTTAAATCCAGGAGAGCACTGTTACTTCCCAGATTTCTGCAGGTCAGTGCAAGATTTTTGACTCCTCTGTGGAGGTAAGCAGAAGGGAGCAGCATCCAAAGCCTCACCTTAGCAAAATGTTTCTAACACAACACTGAACACCAGATACATGAACAATCTCCGGTGTGTATTTTTCAACCTATAACTTTCTCACCAGACTGAAACATGAAGAACAAATGAAACATGTAGCTGTTATGAAGAAAAAAATTCCCTAATGACAAAGGAATATAATTGTGATAATCAAAATAAAAATGTGAAATTATGAAAAGTAAATGAATATCAAAACAGAAAATTTAGGAAGAAAATTACTTTCTAATTCTGAAAAGTGCAGTCCTCAATTCTACCACAATCTACCACAAAACCATACTTAAATCCTTTAAAGCTCATGAATGGCAGTAGCATAGGACAAAATTTCTTTCAAAATGCTTTATGTATTACAATGAACTTTTGTAAGGCACAGAAAACCACTGACATTTCAAATTTCCAGAAACCTAAAAATATCTTTCTCAAAAGAAACAAACATCTTGGGTGAGACCATTTACATGAAAGTAAAATTTCTTAGCAATAGAATTCTATTTGAAAAAGTCATGTACAAAATTAAGAGCTAGAAACTCTTTAGCCTTCATTAAAACTGATCACTATTGAGCTGAACTCAATACCTACACAACACAACTGTGGTAAATCTTATTAGTTATGGCGATCATCTCAGAAATGTTAGCAAGGAGTCACCATGTTCCCATACACAAAAATTTCAAATGCTTTGTATCCCCAGCTATTCCAGGAACCAACAAATACTCAGGACAAATGTTTCATAGATTGTTGTATAAAGTAAAAGAAACTCCAAATTCTCAGTGACTTGCCTTTGATCTTTGTCTTAATGGGGGAGATGTTTAGTAACTTTTCCATCTCTCAGACAGTGTAAAGTAGATCAGGCAATCTGCCTTCACAACTGGCAGGGCTCAGATTTGTCAGAGCACTATGCTAGTGTCAAATTGTTTTTGTCTTCCTTCCTTTCTAAAGATGGATCTTACTATTATCCAGCTGACGGAACCAAGACAAAATAAACACAGACATCAGGACTGAAACAATGATAAACTATCTGAAAAGGCATTTAAGTGCCCCAAGTCGTCCAAGGAGTAAAAAGTTATAAAAACAAGTACTTCTTTTTATTGCCCATATCCCCATGTCATTGCTGAGGTACTTAAAAAAACCACAAACCCTGTGGATTTCTACCCACCGCATAGTAATTACTGAAATAACAAAGAATTGGAAAAAAGTATTTCCAAAGCCTGATGCTATTACTGAACTGCCAGTGAAAAAATTCTCACTAACACCCCTTAAGTCTATCCTCCTGTACTCCCTAATCTGAACACAAAAGGTTGGGTTTAAACACCCACCCCCCACCCTGAGATTAAAACCGCCTGCAGTTTTCAGCTTCGGGCCAGCACTGACAATACTTTAAATCCTTGGCTACTGGCTTCATGAAGACACAGCCTACAGAGAGTCCCCCAAAGTTCTTTGAAATGTTAAATACAAAGCAGGAGGAGGTCATAAAGGAAATATTCTTTACAAAAGGAATGAATATCATATGCAGGCTTTTCAAATATATTTCTCAGTTGCTTTGCTTCCAGCCACCATTTTCTCAATCCTGCATTGTCTGAAGCTTTTGAAATAAAATTCAGGAATTAAATAAAGCACACAAATTAGTGTTATGAACAGCTACCAATATATGAATTTATTACCTTTTAGCTCTCATAAGTCTCTCCTATATATATATTGTATCCTACTTCTTCTCTGGAAAAACTAGTTATTTACCTAATAAATGGTCCTACAGCAATTACCAAAAGCCCAGCTATGTAGAAGTAACATACAGGTTTTATTGCATCATCTTCTGTAGCATCTGCCCAATTACTGCAAGAGAAGCCAGTTGTGGTTCCCTGCTGCCCTGGAAATCCAGCTATCTTTCTGCCAAGAGCCTTCTAGTGTGTACAAAAGGAACAGGGATTGAGAAACCTGTTTTATCCCCTCTTATCCCATAAACTAACAAGCCCTTTTTCCACTGCAGCTTTTCTCAACAAAACCAGGTAATTATGCAGGATGGGATTTTCAAGGTAGGCAAAAGGAAACAAAGCAGTCAGTTTAGCATACCAGCTTTGCCAAGTACTGTCACCTCAAACTCTGAGAGACTTGCTTGCAGTGTGGGGGAGCAGGCAAACATAATGATGCCCTGTCACTGACATAGGGCCCAGCTGTAAGCAATGAGCTCCGTGGTTCAAAACTGTTGGTAGGTGGACATTTTCCTGTCCACTTCCATTCTCCTGGAGATAAACAGGATGGTAGGAGCCTTATTTCTGTTCCCTGTCTCACCCTGAACACTCAGTGTCTCTCTCATTTTGGTATCATAAACTCATCCATAAAATGAAAAAATGAGTTTTACATTCATTTTTTACTTTCATTTTGAAGAATTTGTGTTTGGCTTGCTTGTCTCATAACGTCTTCTGAGGCCTATCCATAGTAGCTTCTGACAAGATATTCCACCAGACATCCATAAAAACATCCCTGCCCAAATTTACAAACTGTGTACTTGAGGAGAAAAGTAACTGGTTGTCATAGTGATGTTCACAGTCTGGGGAGCCTTTGGACTTCAGTGTCATGAAAGCTACCAGGAGTTTAAAACCTCCAACTAGATGAAGTGGTTAATGGAAGCAAGTAATCCAGCCAGCAGCAAATGCATTCTTAAATCACTGGTGATTCTGAAGAACAAGGCTGCTGCACTTTGAAATTATTTAATATATTATTTATATATAATGTTGGGTTATTTGCAAATTAGTGTAGCCCGGCTCACAGAAACTGCCACTGCAGTGACTTACATGCATGTCTGACAAGCTGCTGTCCCCTGCTTCTAGACATCAGTATAACACTGGGGTACCTTGACAGGTGGGAAATGTTCCAGCTACAAAAAAAAAGACTGAAAGGTAATAGCAAGCTCAGGAACATCACATGCTTTTGGCAAGGTGAGATAGAGGAGGATGAAAGGCAAAGGAGGGTGAGCAGAATCATTGTTCCTCGATGATTAACAAGCACAGAAACTATGATTACAGATCACAGACATCTTTCATAACATGCCAAACTAGCACACAGAGAAACATGCCTCAGTAATTCAGTCATACAGGCAGTATTGGCTCTCTACAGTTTGAAAAAAGATGAAGGTCTTCAAGAGAAACAAGAGACTCTGCCCTGACTCCCTGCTTTAGGCCAGTGAAGTGGCACAAAGCCTTTGAAGTATCTGGAGAACAGGCACTGCTGGATATAGCCCTGGCAGCCAAAACTGCTCCTTGCATTCAATCTTCACTCTTCATGGCAGGAATCAGCTGAAGATACATAGTGATCTCTGCCTGTCTGTTGGACTCCTTACCCCTATAAAACAAGTAAGAACAAACTCCAGGCAGTTGTAACCCGAACCTAGGCTTTAGAAAAGCATACAGCTAAAAAAACATCCCTAAAGAAACCCTAGCAGGAAGGTAATTTATTGTTGGAGGAGATCAGGTCCATAGAACTTCCTAGGAAAGAGAAACAATGATTCAACAGAGTTCAGTCTTGCCTTGCCTCACATTGCACATAGTATCAACTGCCTAGTTTACTGAAGAGAAAAACATAGTATTTCAGTATGAAATGAAACCCCTGGTTCTACGTGCTCAATTAAAGTAATCAACCACATATTACTTGCAAAAGAATGTTGATAACTCAATAGTAATTGGGTTTTTTTTATTTTATTTAAATCACATCTTTCTGATAAGACTTGTCCATTTTAATGAGACCTATACCACTAACATTATAAAAGTAAGATTTTTTTTCATAACTGTAGGAAACTGTATTCTTGTTTCTGTGTTACCAGTCAAAGAAATTTCCATTATTTTATTTTGTCCCTATTTAAAGAAAAAAAAACCAAACCAAACAAGAACACTGATCTTTGACATGTGGCTACAATAACACAGATTTCTCTTTTAGTGAACTGTGGTGTTGAGCAGGCCATTTCAAAAGTGGCAAGATCTTGGTTCAGAGGATGTCTGAACATATACCTGTTTATCTTTACCACTTCAGAAAACTGCATTCTCTACACCTTGAAAATCAGTGCAAAGCTTGATGATTTCAGAACCAATAAATTTCAGTCCAAAAGAAGACAGCTAGAAACACAATTTTCACCATATCCAACTTCTGATAACAGTATTCTATCACCCTGGAACAATCAGGTAAGTAATTGAGACCTTATAAATGTATAAGAGATTTAAGTATACCAACTGAGAGTAAATTCAGTGGTCAAAACCAAAAACAAATTCAGAAAACATTCTATCTCTGCCTTCTTAAAGAAATAATATGATCCTATGCACGTTTAATGGCAAAAAGTGCCCAATCCTTTTTCAAAGCAGAGGCATAGCTTTAGAGTCAGTTATAATGATGTATACAGCAATGTGAATGTAAGTTACAACAAGAACTACAAGCAGCAACACCTCTTAAGTAGTGGAGGCAAGTTATCAGGTACTTTAATGCTCCTGTTAATTATGTCTACACAAGTTCCAAGATATTCCTGCACAAGGTAGGGTTTCACATTTACTGAAAAGGGAGTTACTCATTCTGCATGAAAATTAAGTAACTCCAGCAACAAAATAGTTATTCAGACAAACTGGATAAATCATGTCCATAATTCGTGTGTAAGTTCATTTTGCTTGGCATCTTGAAGTCAACTTTTTTTTGAATATCATGATTTTCACAGTCAGAAACAAAACATAGACACTCAATGTTCCCAAGGATGTCTGCAACAAAAGAATTATGTGAAGATGTCAAGCTGAAGCTCCTTCATTTGGATACATTTTTGTATCCAAAGAGCAAGCAACAAAAACAGCCACAGAGAGAAACAGATGGCCAGTGAGTTATCACTCCTGATCTGATGACTTATGTGGGCTCAACTTGTTTATTTACTCACATATTTGCAAAAAAGTAACTTTCCTTATGTTAGCAGCAGCAATATTGTGTATTATGTACATATTATATACAGAGTACATACTTCTACCTAGCACAATACAAGGGCACCAGGTATTTACCCTCTAATTATGGGCTCTCCCACAGCCATAAAGGTCACACTTGACCCTTCCCAGGGCCAGGGAGCTAAGACTGATGTCTAACACCACAGCTCAGGAAAGGGTTAAAAGAGGATCAGTGTTACAGCTGCCCTGCTCAGTGGCTTGGAGACAGGACAGAAGTGCTCAGGTCCTCAGGGGCAGGGAAGTGAGTGTGTAATTATTGGCTATACCCTTTACACCATCCAGTCTGTAATTAGTGGCTATATCCTTTACACTATTCACAAACTGCTACCTCTCTCTGTTCACTACTCCCTATTGATACAACTCCCATGCTAACCTTGCATGATGCATGACAAAAATACTGTCATATGGTTCTGGAGCAATAGGCACCATTTGTGTGTCAGTGAGTCTTGTCAAATGAACCATCCTTGAAAATACAGATTCTTCTTTAGATCATCTCACCCCCTCTTTAGAACTGAACTCACTATCTTCACTTTAATTGTTCTCATTATCTTCTGGGCATAGAAAAATAATGCAGCCTTTCTAAAGACATTAAATCCAATTATGTAAAAACACAGTGTTGGGAAAAGATAAAATAAAATATTTTACCTAACAAATTGCTAAAAATCAGGAAATATCAGTGTGTGACCATTTAACCCCCTTGAAAATTCCCAGAAAGTATTTTCTAGCTGCAATTACAGTAATGCTACTGCTCTCAGCTATGGTTAACCACCAGCCTTACAATTGTAAAGGCAACTGATAACCACCTCCTAGCCTGCAAAGAGCAGGCAATGGACAGAGCTTCTGCATTATTTTCCCACTAGCAAAGTTTCACTGTGTTCTTGTGGTGCAACTAAAGTAAGTAAAGGATTCAAAGTAGTCAGTGTAATTTTATATACTGGAAGAGTCCTGAAAGTAAAGAAAGACATTTTTCAGTAGATTCTTCAAATTGCCAGGATGTAAATGTGATGTGAATGTGTTAGGCACTCTCACAGAACAGTATGTGCTGATATGATTGTTGTGGGATGGTTGCATTGATCAGCTGGTTAAGGATCAGATCCCCTTCATGGTATATTACCATAGGGATAGACAGAGGTGTGTCTTTGAATAAATATTGGGCTCCAAACAAGTCCTGCAACAATACCCTTGCATTTCTGAGGACTTGAGTGGGACCACAGATACAGCAGATCCCACAGTAGCAGTCTGGAGACTGAAACCTGAAAGAAGGAGTCAGATACAGTGAAAGAAAGCTAAACTCCAAGCAGGATGTTCCCTTCTGACCCACCAACATCTGGTGCAAGACAGCCTGGTGCTGTATCTGGTGCAGCATCTGAGCCTTTGTGACAGTGCAGAGAATTCTACTCCCATCGTTCCACCCACTCTGTGGTGTAGGAAGTGCTGCACAGACAGACTCATGAACACCATCTGCTTAAACTGTGGCATTTGACTCCCTTCCTCCAGCATGTAATATTCTGAGATGGTCTAAGCACACAAATATAATCCTACATTTTACATGTCTATAGCATGTCATGAATCAAAAAACAAAGTGAAAATATACTTTTCATCTCCCACAACATTGCTTTTAGTTTTCTAATTGGATTTGCTTCCAATGTTTCTTAAAAAGAAAAAAAAACATAAAACTCTGGGGGAGCATGAAACTCTTATTTCAATAAAAATTAATAGGCATAAACACATGTAATACTTACATCTGCAAAGTAATGTAAAGTCTACAAAGGAAACAATTTTTTTTCCCATGATACCTTTATTAATTCTACTACAAAGAAAGAACACTATATTTCATACATTAATGCAAACACACCAAAAACTTCCATCCAGATCAGGGAAAAACCTTCTTCCTAAATACCTGAAAACACTAACCATAATTTTCCTATTCACATCTGCACTTTAAAATGAAAAGAAAAAAAAATAATTTCCAAGTACTTGGGTTGTCATGTCACTGGGCTTTATTAATCACACACAGCTGTATGGTCTATTAATTATAGAAAAGATATATATTACTTAGAGCATTTCTGTAGCTTGGAATGCAAGTAACTGAAATAGCCCCCCCAATGCTCTTGGAGATATGACAGGTAGTTAGACAGAGGCAGACAACATGGTACACTCTCTTTTTAAAAGCTGTTCAGTGACTTGCAGTCTTTCATAGTGAAAAGGATGATATTTTAAAATTTATTTTTCACAGAAGCCTGAAGTCCCACAATTGCAAAAGTGACCACTTGGTTCTCACTAGGCTTCAGAATCCCAGGGCAAAAAAGAAGGAGAAAATCAGTTTCCAGCAGGCTCCAGCTGAGAGCCCTAAAGGAGAAACACCCTGGCACACTGCTTGCTCTCCAGAGCATCCCAGGAAACTCACCCAGCACCACTCTGGGAGCAGAGCTATAAAAAGTCCTCACATCTTCTAGTGCTAGCCCTACACTTTAACAAGGGATTAAAAACATGTTCCTCATGTATATATTGTATGTGGGCTATATATCAGCTTTCCTTAAAAATACAAGCACAGATAGAAGGACAAGGGAGCTTTTGACACACACAGATACAAATGAGTCCAATCTTTCATTTATCTTTAATGCTAAAGTACCCATACAATGCCTTAAAAAAAAAATTGAAAGTATTTAAATTTTTGATCAACTTAATGATAAAACTGTTTTGTTTGACACAGGAAAGAACGGCGTAGGAAAAAAGGGAACATATTTTTAACACAGCAGTGATTTAACACAGGAAGAAGAATGAAGACTGTTCACTGAGCTCATACCACACAAAAACCTTCCACCTGTCAGAGGAAGCCCCACCAGCCCCATGCTCAAGCTGCCATCAGCTTACATCTGAAATCTCACCCCACCTCAGGCCCCTTCCCAGTGGGCATGCTTTGCATGTCTCTAGACCATCTCAGAAGGCCCACCATGGGCACTTTCTGCTCAGGGCTGGAAAGAAGGACAAAGCAGAATATGATACTGATGCTGATCTGAAATTGTATATGCAAATAAGCAAAAGGGCCGACTCCAAGCAAAGGGATTGTTTCTGATTCTCATAAGATACAGAAGCTGCAAAACTAAGAAAAATACTAAATTGTTACATGAAATGCAAATGGATGACACAGTTTGAGTATTTGCATGTGGACAGGACTGGCTTGCTCAAGATGATTAAAGCAATGCAGATCAAACCTCGAGTATGTACTTCTGAGTGCCCTCCAAGCCTGGGCAGGCCAACCAGCCATGGAAAAACCCAGCCAAGAGAAAAGATGTTCCTCCAGAGGCTGGCAAAAATATGGCGTCCACCACCCATCAGCCCCTAGTGCCTGCTTGCTCCAAGCATCCAGAGCATCATGGTACACCCTGGCATTTCCACACCCTGCCCTGCACGGGCACTTGAGGGAAGATAAGTGCTGCTGGGGCAAGGGAGCAGCCCACTGCCAGGCTGGTTCCCTGGTCCTGCTGCACAAAGCCCTGCAGCAGGACAGCAGCTGCAGTACAGGGTAACCCCCCGGAGATCACACTGGGACACAGTGAAAGGCTCCCTTCAAAGGTGCCAGGCCGTGCCTTTGACACCGGCACCACTCTGCTGGACAGAGATGCAGCGAGAGTGGGACGTGCAGATGTAACTCCCTGCCAGGACTGGCTGCCTTTCTGCTAGAAGACAAGACTGGACTTACTACTGTGGCCACAGGACTTGTGCAATGAATGCACATACATTTAGTCCAGAATTCTACATTTCGGTCATTTGAATAACAGATGAAATTTGTAACCAGCTCAAATACCATGATTGTCAGAATAAGACATTAAAGAAAGCAGGTATTCACCTTGGTAATCTAACATTCTGCACACTGGAGATATATTAGTGAACCAACTGAATATGAGAGATCAGGAATTAAACATTAAATAGCACAATTATTTGGTTCATTTTAGGAAGTTATTCAACAGCAAAAAAAGTACAAGAAGGTAGCATTTGGAAACATTGGGAGAAACACATTCTTAAGTGAAGCTTGAAATCCATCTGAAATAAATACAGTAGGACTGGGGGTCTATACATATGATTTATAGTTGATAGTCTGATAAATATAGTCTATATAAATATGATATAGTCTAATGAATGTAGTCTGTCATGCACCTGGAATTGCTTTACACTTGTGATTCATTTGCACAAGAACTGCTTTCAACAGCCTGATTTAAAAAAAAATAAAATTGTAAGTCCATTAAAATAGAGGAAACTCCCCAACAATCCCCTGTACAATCTAGCCCAATAATTAGTCTACTAAAGAGGCCAGCAGTATACAGTAGGTAGAAATAAGGTGACACCTACACCTTCTCATGAGTGTCTGTCTCCCTCCACTTTCAGCTTGAAGGATTTGCTGTGCCTGCTCTAGTTCCTCTATTGAGTAGTCTCTGTGAGGCCTCTCTGCCAAAGGCTTGCCCAGGCTTTCCACGTAAACTTCTTGCACTCACAGCATCATCAGTCCTTCCTCTGGCATGAAGAATCACCTCCTTTTCCTTTTAAATCCATCTCCCTCTAGTTTTATTTCCCCTCAAATTATTTTAACTGAAGAGGCAGTTTACCTCCTCATCTCTTACCGACAAAAATGTTTTCATCCCTGACATGTTGTATGTAAAGACAATGAACTATTGCTTTCTTTTAATTTATTTTTTAACCATGCAAACTGAATGTACTCAAGAGATGGTAGTGACACAAACTACTTTTTAGTGTAGGGCTATGAAACTTGTAATGAACCATCACACACACTTTTTATATCATACAGCTTCCAGAAAAGTTTAGATTATTTGTTATTGAGAGAAGCACTTATGCCAATGTGCAAAATACCATTGCTGTTGAAATCATCAAAATACTTCTGTCTCCAGTCTTGTGGTGGTTGGCAAATTCTTCAGACTTTAGCCCTGATTTTCTAGGAATTCACCTACGTCATCATTGTAGGATGAGAAATCTGTCTAGGTCTTCCCCAGTTTCACCAGGATTGTCCCTGGAAACTTATGAGGAATCATAAGGACAGTGATGACTGCAAATCAACTCAGAAAATGAGTTAACATAACATCTGATTTTTAAATTTTTTTTTAACATAAACCTTCTGACAGACTGCCCTTGGATGGGCCACCTCTCTAAATAAATTTTATAAGGCAAAAAATGTAACGAACGTGACAAAGACACAAAAATGTAGTAGTCAGTAACTGAGACACATGAAGAGTACTCTCAAGGCAGCAATCTGGGTAATGAAGAAAAAAATGCAGAATTTTCCTGTACTTTAAAAGCAAAGCACCACTTAGTGCCCTCTGCTGCACACAGAGGTAATATGCAAAGCACCACTGAACAATGACATCATCTGCTATTAAACAACACGACATGTTGCATCTATGACAAATATTTATTTCCTTAATTGCCCTTGTTTTCTAAAAATAATAACAAATTATACAAATATCTTCGGTACCAGCTTAGAGCAGGTGTTTTTTACATTCTCTCTTCCCATGTAGCATCCTGTGTTCTGCCTGCAAGCAAGCTGTCACCTCGTCTCCCACATCTTACATAGTGGGAAATTCACGCTGAGTGAGTTAAGATGCTGGGTGGGGGGAGCATACAGCACCCTCAGCATGAGGTTTAATCATGAGACGCTCATGACAGCCAAACAGCTCAGTGGGATGTGGTCTACACACCGCCCCTGCCACTCCTACTAAACTCCAGGGAGTGGGAAGAGCCCATCTCTCCCTACTCTCAGCTAAAAGAAACAAAACAAAGACAAACAAACATAAGGGAAGGTCAAGCCTCCAATGCAATTTTCAACTTCCAAATAAATGTGCATTAAGAGTCTATAAAGGTCCTTCATGCACAACATGAAAGAGGTAAATGCAGACCGGAGCCACTGCGACCCTGAAGAGGATTAACTGATTGTCAGACAGAACCGAGGAGGTCTCCGAATGTGGAATACAAATATTTAATCTGATTCTGAAATCTTATCTCCTGCCTTTAAGAAGATTAACAGAAATTCTTTTGCAGCAGACTACTATTTCTAATCCATTTCATGAACTAAGAATATTTTCCAGAAGCAAAGTCTGTGCATTTAAAATAATTTATTAGCATTCTATTCAAAATCAAGTTCAACAAAGTTGATCATGATGAAAACCTGTTCAAGAAAGTTAGGTCATAAAAAAATGTCATTTGCATGCATTCACATTGCACTAAACAGGCATGTCACACATGTGCACAGATATGAAAAGGTAAGATGTGAATCTAATCTTGAGTGAGACATGAAGCATTCAAGGTCTCCACACTGTACTTGAACCAAAACTGGCATGAAGATGTTATGGAAGTAAAGTTGTTCTAAAAACCTTTTTCCAAACTGACAATCCCTGTTCTAGCCTCTAGGAAGATTTCATAGAAGGAGGAAGAATTAACTCATATGTCCTTTTTTTCTTACACACACTGAGTACAGGCAGACAGTCAATATCATTGCTGTTCTTGGCTCTGTCCGAGGAATCTATGTAACTGGCCAAGTTTCAGGCTTCTCCTTCATTTTTCCTTTGAATAAACTGACAAGAAAAGGGAAGTATAGCCAGCTGGCTTCCTTTGTCCAGCTTCCTTACCCCTGGAGGAAAGCAAGGCAGTCGTCCTTCCCATTTCTCTCATCCCTGCTCATAAGCTAAGCCAGTAAGTCCAGTCCTAAGCTTTGGGTATGTTTTTTCCTAGAAATCCGGGGGTCCAGCAGAGTCTGTCTGAAGCAAGAAGAGCATGGTAGGCACTACAGTGGAAGAAAGGAAAGATCATTGCCATCACTCCTGCCTTCCATAAGTCCCCCTGACAATCCAAAGTGAGACAAGATGCTTGGGGACCTGCTCCATGGTCACAAGCCGCTCCATCCAGCTCATCCTGCAGCCCTGATGAATGTATGGCATCTCTGTTGGATGATAGGTGTAGAGCGATGGTGATGTCAAACATCTATTTAAATCAGGGCTGAGAAGCATCATACATCAGGCAATCCTCAAGAATTTGGCAAGTCTGCTTTAGATCTGTGTTGGCTGGTTGAATTCAGCCTGTTCCTGTTTAAAACAAGCTAACCTGCATTTCACTGCTAAGTAAGGCTTTACCTGGGAGTGGTCAGCACCATGAAACCAACCCAGTAGCAAACAAACTGACACTCCTGCTTTTTTCTCAATAGTCAACTCATAATGAAGCTACCAGGCATCAGCTGAATATTATCTCTACACTATTAACCCCAGGGCTTTTACATGAGATGCCAAATAATTCAAATAACTTTACATTTGCCATGAGCAAAAACTATGCATGCAGTTGCAGCACCTCACATGACTCAATTTGAGCCTTTAATCTAAAGAGGACCTTGATCCAAGGGCAACTCAAATCAGTTCTCAAGTAGAACAAAGCGTGGGCTTCTGCTTGCTACCTGAGAAGGTAATATAATGCACCACTTGTACACATGAATGCCTGCATCTTTACTGTAGTCAAGGAAACATTTCTATTATGCTTTCATTTCTAAAAAGTCCAAAGGACATTGTTCTTCTAAAGCCTCTTGATAATTCTTTATATTATCTAGAGCAGAAATTCTTCTTTTTACACTGAACAGTACAGAATCACAAAGACATGGGCACAATGCCTCCTGAGCCCATGGGAACCCCCCCACCAAAACCATCCTCTGCAGCAGGGTTTAATGAGTACTTCACAACCATTATTTTTGCACATAATAACCACAGTCACGAAGCAAGTCTCCCCTACAGCAAAAAAAAGTATTTAATAAGGATCCTTGCATAATTTCAGGTAAAACATGTTAGTTTCCAGTTCTCCCTGTACCTTCTTATGAAAATATCCAGTCGGTGAGAAGATGTATGAACCCCTGAGGTGATGCAATAATGCCACAAGTGCATTGCCTTGTGGACAAGGACACCCTTCCTAGTATAACAGCCCAGATTCAAGTGTCCCTCACCTGAATCCCTAGGTATTTCCCCTCATATACCTATGTAACTATTATGAAGCAGAAGCCCTGGGGGAAAACATAGTATGTGGTCATGTATTTTGTCATGCTCTCAGCTATAAAATGGCAACAGAAACATATCCTTCCCTAAAGAGCTTTGGTGATAAGAGAGACAGAAAAATGTCACATACATTCTGGTACAGAGACAGCAAAGTCCATGTATATACTCTAAAAGAGGTTTTGTCCATAATAGCCTACAGACAGGAGAGCATCAAAACTTTAGGTTGTACTACAAATTAAATACCTGCCATTTCTTAAGCTGAAGCAGTTGCCTTCAGAGATTTTAAGTTTAGGTTTCAGCACATAAATTTCCAAGGTAGTTTAAGAAAAACAGAAAGACTGTTAATTACATGCACATCCTACACTACATGCATACAACCCTAAATATCTGCTTTCTTACATTGTGGAAAGCCATTATCCCAGAATATACTGCTCTGATGGTCCTCATGTTGCTTCTACCAGCTTTGCCCCCAAGAGTGCTTTGTGCCAAGTTTACAGGCATTAACATTTATTCTTTCTTCTTTCTTGATTTTAACCCAAAACACTAATTTTCTGTGCATAATACTCAGTAATATATATGCAAAATACTTATTGGCACCAGTAACCACTACATGACATAAAACTTAGACTAAATTTTTTTAAAAATTCAGATTAGACAGATTATATTGGATGTTGCCCATGGAACTTGATCCTGAACTTTAGCACATGTTCTCATCTTGAGCAACATAAGATGATAGGGAAAGGCTGTGGTTACTTTGTCAGGAAGCAGGAACAAGAGAGAGCTGCATCCCCAGCACTAAAAGCCTGGAGGGTGCTCCTGGGCAGCTCCCAACTGGAACTGACTGCTTCATCAACTGGTGCCCTTCAGCAAGGTACCTGAGCTATACACTGGGTGCTGGGAAGTTCTCCTTAGTTTTGCAATTTCTTAGGCAATCCCAGAACCTTTCTGGCTGCTGCTACTTTAAAGGCTGTGTGGTCAGACAAAGAACATATTTTCTGACACAATTAAAGTTTCTCAAGGAATGTAGGCCATGGTAAGAAAATTTTCATTTTCTAGCTCTCTCTTAGTAAAAGCAGAACTTCTCAAGTTAAAGAAAAGATACTCCCTTAAGCCAAAGGCAAGTTATATGCTGCTGCAAACAAAACCAGTTTTAGAGTTCCTCTCTCTTGCCTCCTGCTTCCCCTAAAAAAAGGAAAAGCCCCAAATGCTCATAATGCAGTGCATCTGGTGGCCTAAATATGGGTGTTACCAGATTCCCCACTGACATAAAGAGGTCAGAATTTGAGAAGCTGAGAAAATGACTTAAGCTTCCACAAGAAAACCTGACCTGGAAAAATTAACCTGAGAACAACACCAGAACAATGTCCCAGAAAGCTCATTTCCAAGAGAAGTTTCTGCTGGGAAAAGTTTAGTACTTCAGGACTGCTGAGAGAAAGTTCTCACATTTACACCTGACACAATGAATTCATTTGGACATGCAATACTCTTAGAACCCATGTGAAAAAACAACTGCCTTTTGCTACATCATTTCCTAACCTCCTTATAAAAATGCTAGGTGTAACATGCCACCACATACTTTTGGCATCTGCCTACAGAATAAAGGAAAATTTTGTTATACAGTTGCAAGACCATCAAGCTTCTTTGAGAAACATCCTTGGCTTCCAGGATACTTCTCACACTGAAACCTAATCACCAAGGACCACTCCTGAACACCTCTACAAGTCTGATACACTTTAAAATGTTTTCTTCAACTATAGTCAGCATTTTAAACGGTTTTTTTTCCTTCAAATGTAGAAGTAAAATAAAATGCTGTGTTCTGTCCTTAAATAAAATTGCCTACACAGATACTTTTGATCCATGAGTGCTTGTTCTCTCTCCCAATTTTCTCTGCCAACCACCCCCCACAAGACACACTCAGATTATTTGGTTTTTTTTATTAGCCATCTGTTGTGCACATAAACACAGAAAAAATTACAAATAAAGACAGAGAGGCAGATAAATGGGCTTTCACTAACCTTTTGCCAGGATGGGGAAGCTGAAATGACCTGTGAAGGCTGAGCCAAAGGGAACTAAACCAGGCAGCAGGTTTGCTCCAGTCGTCTGGTGAGTGAGCAAAGCAGGGAGAGCTGGTGGCTTGGGAGGGAAGGAGGAGCACACCAGGGCAGATGAGTCATTAGCTACTAAATTAGAGAATAAGCAGCTTGGAATTGCAAATAACTGTATGCAGTCTGGGAAGTGAAGAGGAAGAGACACTTTCTGTCAAACTACCCTGAACTGACAAACAGCTGCATTTTTCACTCTGTAGGGGGTCTGCCCCTGCATCCTCTGCCAGCCTTCCCTGGGTGCCAGCAGGAGGCTTCTCCCCAGCAGCTGCAGACCTCAATTTTCATTGGGAATACCAGCTTGGTTAGCAGGAAAGCACAGAGAGCTGGCATGTGGTAAACACACCTGGGAAGGAGCCGCAATGGCTCCTGGGCATCCCTCATTTTTGCAAACCCTCCATTGTGGGAGGTGCTCTCTGCACCAGTTACAAGTCTTTTTATGGTCAAGATAGCTGCAATGTTGCCAAAATGCTGAGATTGCTGAAGCTGCTTTGATGGCTTAAGAAGGTCTGCAAAAGCCTCAAGCAAGGCAGACGTGATTAGTCTTCGCAATAAAATTTTCAAATACTCTGATGAGGAAAAGTCAACGAATAAAAAGCAAACCACAGCCTCTGACCTACACCTTTGCTACCTAATTTTCTGTTAGAGCATACCTCTGCTGACTGTAAAACCTAAAACTTATAATTATGAAGCAGAACACAATTTTATTATGGTTGGATGGTTATGGGTGAAGTAACTTTTAAGAGCAAAATGACTAGAGATCTTTCACAACCAGAATCTCAGATGTCATTTGAAAAGCAAGAGGATTCAGATTCAAACCCAACAGTTTTAAACCTGATCAAGACTGTGCTGAAGCCAAAACACCATAGACCTTAATTTTCTAGACTTACATAGGATTAGAGATTGGGGGTTTTTCAGTGTACTCAAAACATTTCTGGTCTAATATAACAAACAAAAAAGTGAGAATAATCAGATATTATTTGAATATTATTATATTTTAACTTCTTTTATTTCTTATTATAATTTGTTTATAGGTGACATATATTTATTTTTTACAAAATCTTGCAGGATGTGCTCACAAGGTTTCAATGTCACTGCTGCAGATTAATCAAGGAATAACTCTCAGCCCACATGAAAACAACTCCTCACACCCCCTCCAAAAAAAAATTATTAGCCTTAAAGCACCCAATCCTATTTTAACTGCTTTTTTGTTCACATTTCCACTCACAAAATAATTCTTAATCCCTCTTTGTTTTCTGTAACCATCAGTTACCTCATAAAGTATGACAAGGGAACAGGTCATAGCATCACTGTGCCTCACTGCCCTCTCCAGCAGCACCCTCTGCCCTGTGTTGTATGAGTCCTTGCTTAGTGGTTAGCATTAAGCTTTCATGTTAATGACTAACCTATACTTCTGAGTCCTTGGTGCCTTGCCCAGGTTTAGCAAATAATTATGCCTTTAGTGTTTCTGCTTTAGTTTATGCTAAGACTTGAGTTATTTTCTCCTGCTAGCCAAAATGCAAATACATATTGAAGTAACATTCCTCTTTTCCATTGTGATTTCTAGTTTTGCAATCTTCTACCGGTTAGTTCCACATATTTCTGTTTCTTGGCCTCTTTGTAGCTGACATTTCTCTTTAGACACCTACAGCTCTATAGCACAGGAACACCAAATTTATTTCTATACCCCTCAGATCACTTTTTGATGACAGAAATGTTATAAACAGTCTGGCACACCTTCAGTCTGCAGCATATCTATTCTGTGAATATTAAGGGAGACTTTGCTTTCCAGTCCAGTCAAACCAACGTGTTTAAATGGGTAAAGGGAAGGAGAAAAAAAGAATTCTTCTATAACATAATTGCATACTTATAAATAGCATGCTTTCCATGTGTGTCAGATATCAAATAGCTTAATGACAACTGATAACTGGCTGATTTCTGCAATCTGCCATCAGCTGCTATTTTCAAGAGAACATGAGCTATTCCTAATACCATAGTTCAACTCCACTTAGTTGTGTAGGAAGCTTACATTTTTCAACCAGATGGCAGGTATATACTATTTTAACCAAAATCCTGTTTTAAGAACAGCGGTTGATATAATGACAGTGCTTGACAAGCCAAGAAGAATTAAAAAAAAAGTAGATAACTACATAATACCATTTAATATTGGCCTTTAAAAATACAACATACTTATGAACAGCAACAGATGGGCCAGGCAATCAGTCTGCATGACCTCATTTGCTGGGAAAAACAAGGTGTTTTGTTTAGTTTTTTAAAATTAAACTTCAGCTTTTATTTTCAAAATATATTTTGTAGAACTAGAATGTGATTTTCCTCATGTGTGTATCAAGCCAAAAAGCCTCTCCTCCCTGAGTCAAGCAAAGATGAGCTGTTTGGCTACATTATAGTGTGATTAATCCATGCAACTGCTTTAACACCCAACAGAGGGGAAAAGCCACCTCTAGAATAGAGGGTTTGATATGATACAAATAACTTGTTGTTAAATACCTCTATCATTAGAGCAATGTCTACTAATTAGGAAAAAATAATTTACACTGGCATTCCTATGGTAGCAGGAGACATTATCCTGTTCTTTTTCACTGATATCTCCTAAATAGCAACAGAAACAGTAGCTGTGAAATCGACTTCACATCTCGCAGAAGCAAAGTAATTCTGCATTTTTCAGAAGCGCTGTAGCCCGAACACGTTTTTTTTCTGCACCCCAGTAACAAACATCATGCCTTTTGGGATCTGACCCACTGCAGTCTCATTTTGCTGCCCTTAACATAGGACACGGTTTCCCCCTCTGTACTTACATTAAGTCTGGAATCTTCTCTCCAAGCACAAATGGAGAATCAAGGGGCGAAGTAGAGTCTGGGTGACTGAGCAGCGCACTGAAACACCCCAGGTGATCACTGTGGCTTCTCCTCTCTGATGTGCCAGAGACTTCACTTGTATTCAAAGCTCATTTCAGTGGGGAAGATCCGATGTTCTATCAGCCAAACACACTGAGCCTTTAGCTCCTTTAAAGCCCTACCAAAGCATTTAGCAGTAGATGATTCTATATTTACTGGAGTCTTTTTTTGGATATATGCCTATGCAAGAAGGAAGCAAACTCTTTTTATATTTCACACCCATTTGCACTACATTTTTTTCAGGGTGTTGCTGAAAGAAAAAAATTTCCCAAGCTAGCTCAGCTCCAAATGGCCAACTACACAACCATTTATTTTCCTCTGGTTATCCTGAGTTATTTTCCCACACGTTCCTGATGTGGTGAATGACTTGTCTGAGCAAGCAAGATAATGCTTTAGGCAGCAGATTAGAAAATGCAAAAGAGCAGGGAGTCCTATAGGCACCTCCTGGGTTGCGTCCTGCCAGTGAGACTTGGTCTTCCATCCCCAGCTGAAGCTGCAGGAGGTGCCCATCTCTCTGAAGGCTTACACTGGGGATCTCAGGCCATGAGTGAGGTGCTACAATGTCCCCATGTCCCAGCCCTATGTCTGAACATAAATACTGAGAATTATTTCTGCCAGCAGCAGACAGCAAGGTCCGGTCCTGCTATTAACTGCAGTGACAGCTACCAGCTTGCCAATCCAGGACAGATGTATCTTTATTGGGGAGAAAGGAGGACAGCCCAGGAGCACCACCATTCCTACTGCATCACTTAGATGTGGTTGTGGCAAAAAGGTCAAGGAAAACCAAGCATAGAAGGGGTTGGACTGGTTTTCACCTCCTGGATTGGCAGGATGGCTTTGCATGTCCCATGCCTACCCCCAAAAAAGAATAAAGCAGGTCCTCATCTCTTGCACCACCCTTTTCATGGCAGGGAGCACCATGTAGGACAAGTGTCCTAGGCTTGTGAGGTCATTATTTACTCTGCCTCCTAAACAAAGAGTTTCAGCAATATCATCTACAGAGAGCACAGTGCCATATATTTACCTCTGACCACTCTAAGTACCACATGGTAACAAACATCAAAATATCAAGAGTTTCCTGGAACAAGCTGCCCAGCAGGGATGTGCTATCCACATCTCTGGAGACTTTCCAGTCTGACTGGATCAAGCCTTGAACAACCTTGTCTGATCTCACAGCTGGCACTACTCTGAGCAGAAGCACTCAAGCAAACGTTCTGCTGACCGTTAACTCTCCAGCCAGCAAGTCCTCACAAGTTCAGCAACCTCACAAGGATTTTGGAGCAAATTGACTGCAAAAGCACAGCAAGGTACCCTCCTCCAGCCAGGAAGGTCTCCAGACCAGGGTTCTCCTAATGACTAATAGCTCACACTGAAGAGCTTTTAACAGATACAGGGTTGAGAGCCAAAAAGTGCAGAACTAAACAGTGTCTCAGTTATAAAGAAGGATCTTCTAGATCTTTCTGTAAGCTTTTACTTCTACCACTTTGTTGGTAAGCTTTTACTGTAGAGTTTATTTTTTTTTCCTGATAGAAAAATCTATATGGAACTAGCAAGAATAAAGATATCACTTTTCTAATATTTAGAATAACTGAAAATTTGTTGTCATATTACAATCTTTACTGGAATTGGGAGTGAATTTTACACATGGCAAGAATGAAACAATGCTGAGAAGGAACACCCTGACACCTCTTTTCACAGGCTCTTCACTTGAAATTGCAATTACAGTGATCTAAGTAGGAAAACAATTCTAAAAAAAAAAACCTGTAATAAAACAAAACACTGTTTTCAGTTTGCAGGGAGATCTAGAATCACATGTGTGCCTGATCCACAGAGCACACCCCAGCTGCTGGCAGGATGGGTCTGTCAGCTGCACCTCACTATCTTCCCCCAGTTACTGCCTCAAACGGTGCTCAAGAGCATGGCTGAGACACCCAGGGGTCACATCCCCACTGCTCAGCAGTACACAGTGGCATGACAACTTCTCCAGGGCAGGAGCATGGTTATGAGCAATGGCAAGGCAGAACAAAACCTATACAAAACCTATTCCTGCTGCAGAGACATTCCAAGAGCTTCAGCATCTCACAATGCCAATCAATCTGGCTCCCTTCCATCTGACTCATGCCCATGTACCAACACAGCTGGCACATGTGCAGGAAGGGAAGCCACGTTGCTCCCCTGAGGGGAAGCTTGATTCATGCTAAAAGGTATTCCAGCCAGGATCTCAGGAGCAGTATCCACCTGTCCTCCCTGACACCAAGGTTTTTTAGCTCATTCCCTGTGCTCAGCCCAAGAGCCTCAGCAGTTTGGGCTCATCACACCTGAGCAGCCGTGGCCTCACGAGGGGCAGAAGGGTTTATGGATGGAGTGATGTGCTTCAGACATTCAGAGTACCCAGATTCTGTTTAAAGTTTCACAGACGGAGAGGAAAGGGGGGGAAAAAAATAGAAAAAAACACCAAATTTAAAAAGATGCTATAGATGTGTCCACAGAAACCTGAAACACAGACAGACAGTAGCCCTGTTATCATTGCTGCAGCTGGTATAAAGACAGCACGTTTTCACACTGCAGTCACATTTCCAGTTTCTTCTCAGACCTACCTGGAGGGACTGAATAATTTGCATCTCTCTTTTTCCCATATTATTTGCACATTCCACATATTATTTGCATTTATCGTGAAAGGGTGGAGAATAATAATGCTTACAGCAAGAAATAAATACATTCAAAAAACAAATCAGTCAGTGCTGCCAGTCAGACAGATGCAAAAGTTGACAAAATACAGCCTTTCATTATTTTTTCATTCCAACCAATGCACAAAATACATGAAATATAAAAGAGTGCCTCACATAGATTTTTTCCAGTTGAATGGAGCTTTGACAGTCAAGAACACTGCATTTTTCACATAATAAAATGTGATTTTCCATCAATTTTACCAGTAATGAAAATGTAACATACAGCACAATCGCTTGAAAGCCAAGAAGTTGAAGCCAAGGGTGAGGTTAAAGTTGCAAAACTGGGAGCCTCAAGGGAAGTGGTGGATAGACAGGAACTGGTTCTCTGCCATTCACATTCTACAAATGTCCCCCCTCTCCCCCAAAAGGGCTCCCCCTCCTCCTGTTTCTAGTGCTCAGTGGGAGGAGCAGCCAGAGCAAAACCATCCATCTGGTTCCCATCACAGGAAGGACTGCCTAGGCTAGCTCCTGCCAAAGCCTGTCATTAGCAATCAGCATGAGAGAGAACATGAGAAAACACAGCTCAGCTAAGACAGCAAACCTAATACTTTTAATACACTAATCATAACAACAGTACTCAATTTTGCTCCTTATAGAAATACCACAGGAGTCAGATGGGTCATCCTGGTAGCCTCATTTTATCAGGGAAATTAATGTAACAGGCAACATAAATGTTATTTTCTTATGCCACAGTAGATCCATCAGCACCTATTAGAAGCATCTGCAGGAGTGAAATATGGCGAAGAAGGATAATTTGATTAAGCAGGTGGAAAATCTTGCTACCTGTTAATATACTTTGTCTCCTTTTAGTTACAATATAATAGACACAGCATTTAAATTCTGATGCTGCCACTGTAATCCAAGATCTAGTATTTTATGACAGCTTGGAGAGATGACCACCAAACTGCTCACATTCTCTTGCCACAGGAGTTCAGTACAACCCTTCCCAACTCCCTCAGCCTTGCCAACCATGCAAAGCAATGCCAGCATTTCCAGTTTCTACAAACTGCTTGTTTTGCATATCATCTTTAAAGATCTGTTTTATCACTCTTTCTTTTCAGATGGCCAGTGGAGAAAAAAAGCCAAACCAACATCCAAGTAGTCCATAGAAATACCTCCTACAGCTGCTGCCATGGGAAAGAAGATCTACAGGGATAGTAGGACCTTGTACCACTGGGTACTGCACACAGATGAAAGCAGAACTGCCAGCTGGATTTTGCAGGCACAACTTTCTCCCCACCTCAGCAATATAATCACACACTCCCCTAATTACTGAGTAAGAGTGGCTGTTAATTACCTAGCCAAAGTAAAGAAATCTGACTAGGGTCAAAAGTCATCTAACAGTAGGGAACAGAGAGAGGCAGCAAGCTCTACTCCTTTGCTTTTCTCCTAACCTGCCTCAAACCTTAAACCAGATCCTTCAGGAGTTTGTTCTTCTCCCCACAGGCTACAAAAACTTCTTGTGTAGAGTGCTTCTCCAAGTTTCTGAGAGCCACATTTTTCCCATCACTTTGACAAGAACTGCCCCTGCTCCAGTGGCACGATCCTGGCATCCTAGAAGAGCACACTGGAGCAGATGAACACTTTGGGATCTCCAGGAGAGCAGCCCGAGATGAGCTTTGCATTGCAATGCCTCCCTTGGGCTCCTTGCACCCGACTAAGAACAACAACACAACTCAGCAACAACCAAAAAGCAGCAACCAAAACTGATGCGTTTCTTCGTAAACATCTCCCCTTCCTACAGTCCCCTGTACTGGAAGAAGGGGACAGAGATGGGAAATAAAGTAGAAAACTCTTTAAGGAAGAATTACAACATCCCTGTTTAAGGATGACATGGCTCAAACTCCCTCAGGACTGTCCCAGGCACATCACTGTCACCTGGCTTGCCTGTACCTCCCTGCTTTTGTTAGGCTGTTCCCACGCACATCTAAGAATATTCTAGTGAGTGAATATGAATAAGAGCTCTTTCTTCCTTCTTTCAGGAAATTATTTCCCCATTTGTTTCTCTCCTCTCCCTGTTTTGGCATTTAGCTGTAAACGTTAATGATCCATTTAAGAAGAGGAAAGCACCTTCTAGGAATGACTTGCCCCAGGCTACTCCATGGGCTGCTCAGAAGTAAATCCCATAATTTATACCCTCTTTGTCAAAGAGGAACATTCCCAGGACCAAAGAAAAGCAGAGTTAGAGGCAGAGATGGAAAGGTAGAGGAGAATGTCATGTTCTCTCTTGCACACTTTGCTATGTTTGTTATTCTAGTGCTTTAAAAAGTAAAGATCACTGGGGTATCAGGGCTGAGCCCCAGGCAAAGTCTGCTCTGACTTGCTGCCATGTAACCAATGAAAAACTTTTCAGGATGTCTTCTTTCTTCCCCTTTGCACACTTGTGTCTCAGCCTGCTACACTGAAGCTAAGACAAACCTCCAGAGGGTCAGACAAGCATAAGTGCCACATCCCAGGATGGAACCACGGCTGAGGGCAAGGAGGCAGCTCCTCTGCAGGAGCCTGGCAGTCCTTACCCCTGACCTGGCTGTCTCTATCACACCTCCTGCCCTTCATTTCTGCTGTCTTGGCTTGACACTGCACGCTCACCTGCAGGTTGGTAAAAGGCTACATACTTGTTGGACTCCTTCAGGCTGCTTGCTGGATCCTGGTGACCATTCCCCCTCCCAGGAGCAAGATCACAACCATGGGAAACAAGCAGGAACAAGTCATAGAGCACTGCACATCCAAGAGAGCTGCAAAGCAGGACGAGATGGAGAATGAGGACAGCTCTGTGAAAAGTAGCTTTGAAGAAAGGGATTTGGTGGAAACAGAAGCTGACCCCTAAAAAAGAACAAAGAACGATGTGGAAGGGCAACCCATCTGCTGTAGACTGAGCAGTTTGGATTGTGAAAGAAACAACCAGGTTACTGCTGACAGATTGATGAATGAGCAGTTCAATTTCTCTCCTAGACCTCCCATCACAAGAAGATGGGAAATGGTTTGTTAAAATCTTCATGAGGTAGAGCTAATAGAAATATATCTTTAATTATCCCTTAAAAGTCATGGATCACAAAGGATTTTCCTCCCTTTCACCATTCTTCTCACCTCTGAAGCATTTCCCCAGTCTTCCTGCACTGTAAATCTACACTTGAAAATAGCAGAAGATATTGTGTATAGGTAAGCCAGCCTCTTGTTCAGACATACTCAAACCTAAACAATATAAAGAGGAAAAAAAAATGCAGAGGGGAAGAGACAGGCAGATGGGGTGAGCTGCATAGACAGGCATTGCAGCCCAAGTGTTACTGAAACTTGCTGAAGCACCATTTGCACAACTTTTAACTCCCTAGTTTTTACAAGCTTAAAAATGCAAATACAAAATCTGACTGCAAGGCAGAAAGTTGGGAGTTCAAGTTTCAGCTCAGAACTTCATTCCCAGTGCTGTTGTACTTAAGGTTATAAAAATAATACATCCATACTGAAAAGGCTGATTTGGCATGCCTCTAAAACTAAAAATAAAGAAATAAAAACTGATATCATTTAGAGATGTAGAAAAGGAAAAACAGTGTATAACATGCTTTTCATCAGTTGATGAAATATCACTTGTTTTTAAGTGACTACACATAAATATCATTTTCACAGAAGTGTTTGCCAAAAATTCAATAATGCTTCTAAATGCGAAGGAGTACCTCAATACTGTTTGGCTACCCAACATTTGCAAAACAGCTTTGGATATATTTTAAATGCATAATGGTTGCTATTATATAGACTATATATTATATATATAATTATATATATATATATATAATTACAGCAAGGCCAAATGGATTAGGCTACAAGGACAGGGCAAGCACCCAGCAACACCTTGCTTGAGAACACACCAAGCATGCAGGCTCTGCTCTCTGCACTCTTCCCAGAGCCCATCTGAGATCCCTGAGTTTCAAAGTATGTCAGGGAAGCTGAGCTATGATGAACTACCGTCATTAATGCTGAACTTCTGTTTTGATGAGGTAAATGAGTAATTATGTTTGTGCCCTAAGTGGACTATAAATCACCAAGGCATTTAGCCACTTACCTTAGCACTGTCAAACATACTTTGCAACGGCCAAACATAGTCCATATGATAAATATATGCAGCTGAAGTCTTCAGACCACCAGTAATTTCTATCTTAAAACCCTCATGACTAAGAAGAGAGGCAGGACAAAAAGTAAAATAGGGAATAAGTAAGTACCAGTGACCTGAGGTAGCACAGATTTCCCAGAGAATATGACAAGTGGAGGCAGAATAAAATAATCCAGAGCTGAAAAGGCAGAGGTAATGCTTTCAACTTTGCATTTCTGCCATCTCACATTGTGCGTCAGCAGAAAGATGAGTGCTTGCAGAAATTGGTGCAAAACATGGGATCTGTGGAGGCTGAGCCACAGATAAAACTTGGAAAGGAATCTGTCTGGGTCCACTGCCGGGGCAGACATGCACCCATTGACACTGTTTCAGCTCAGCTCACCTCCTGTGGGGTTTGTCTGGGAATCCACTAAGGGGACTGGTGCCAAAGATCCCACAAAAATTCAGGGCCACAATGTATTGCCTCCCTTTCCACAGAATCACAGGCTGCTTTGGGTTGGAAGGGACCTCTAAAGGTCCAAATCCCTGCCATACACAGTGACATCTCCAACTGGATTGTGTTGCTTACAGCACTATCCAGCCTGACCTTGAATGTTCCCAGAAACGGGGCGTCTACTTCCTCTCTGGGCAACCTGCTCCAGTGCCTCACCACCCTCATAAAAATTTCCTTGTATCCAGTCTAAAACCCTCTTTTAGTTTAAAACCATAACCACTTGTGCTATCAATAAATGCCCTGCTAAAACGTCAATCCCCATCTTTCTTAGGTTAGATATTAGAAAAAAGGTTTTTCACCCGTAGGGTATTGGGAAGTGGTCACAGCACCAAGCCTGACAGAGTTCAAGAAACCTTTGAACAATGTTCTCCAGCACCTGGTGTGACTGACTCTTGGGGATGGCTCTGTGCAGGGCCAGGAGATGGACTTGACAATTCTGTAATTCTTGTAAGCCCCTTTTAGGCACTGGAAGGCTGCTCAAAGATTTCTCTAGAGCCTTCTGTTCTGCAGGCTGAACAATCCCAAGTCTCTCAGCCTGTCACCAGAGAAGTGCTCCAGCTCTCCAATCATTTTTATGGCCGTCCTCTGGACCCGCTCCAACATGCCCACGGCTTTACAGTGCTGCGGACCCCAGAGCTGGATGCAGCACTCCAGGTGGGGCTCCTAATGTTAAACTTCACAGAGGCAGGATCCGAGCGCGGAGCCCGGCCCCGCCCGCCGCGGCCTCAGCGGGGCCCGGCGCCATGGCCGCGCCTGGAGGGGCCTCTAGCGGCTCCCGCCGCCATTCCCGAGCCGCGCACCGCGTCCACACGCACCCGGTGTTTCTCCCACCGCACACCCCGGGCTCCGCTTCCCGCAGCCGGAGCTGCTGAAAACGCAGCAGCAAAAGCAGTCGGAGCTGGCGGCTCCACCCCGGCTGCTGCCCTCAGCCCCTCAGCCCCGCGCCCGCCGGGCACCAGCCTTGGGCCGGCCAAGGGTTTTCCATCCCCAGCTGTGGACGGCCCCGCCCCTCACCGCTGCGAGAGGCGCCCCAACAATTGGAGGGCCAGCGCGCTTGGGCTGAGCAAGCTCCAGAAAGCCCAGAAAACGTTAATCTGATTTTTCTTCCTGCAATGAAACCTGGATTTGCAGCATGATCTGGGTCAAATCATACAGTACGTCAACATTCACCCCTCAGTTTGGAAAAAGGGGACAACAGCGAGGCTGAAGGCTCGGATGACTTCAGGGCTGTATTTGCTGCATCACAGATAAACACCCCACTCACCCTGCCAGTGTTCCCACTTGGGGATGCAATTGTGCAGGCAGCAGTCAACTGCTCATGGAATATTTGCTGTGACAGAATTTCCCACTAACACCAAGTTCACCACAATCACATTAGAGTCATGTTTTTAACCTCATTTAGAAGTGGAATACCAAAGGAATGCAAGTCCAGGCGCTCCACTCACTTCCAAGCTGTGTATTTATGGATAAATACTAAGTAAGACTGTTCAAGTGGGAAGGGACCTCGGGAAGTCTGCAGCTTCCTGCTCAAAGTAGGGCCAACCATGACATCATGTGATGTTGCACAGGGCTTGCTTTACCTAGGCTTTGAAAACCTCTGAGAACAAATCTCCTAGAATCTCTTCAGGCAAGGTACCAATGCACAGTTTTCCTCATGGAGATATTCTAATCTTAACATTTTCTCAGAAAATCCCACTCCAGTTTGCAATCCTAGTCCCTTGGAGCTGGCTACATTTTTCACCAGCTTTCCCATAGACAGGCTGCAGTAAGGTCTCCTCCAAAGCCATCTCCTCAGGGCTGAACAAACCCATGTCCCTCAGTCTCTTCTTCCAGAGCACATGCTCCAAGCCCCTGGCCATTAGAAATCCAGCCATTTGACTGTTTCACACAATGTGCCACTCATATTTTATAGAAAGTAACAAAAATGCTTAAAATACATGTGTAAAACCAGAGATCCAAATTTCAGTAGTTCACCAACAAAAAGGCAACAAACCTACAAGCTATGCACTTATTTAAAGGAAAAGCACACAGCAGAGGCCATCTATGTTCAAAAAAAGAAAAGCAACCCTCCTTCAAGGCAGCAGAGGGAACCTACTTACCATTTTTCACTTGGCTCTCTGTGAAATGCACAGGAACATACTCAACTCCTTGAAAACTTAATGCCTTCAAGAGAAGTCTTGCTCCAAAATGCTAGCATGCTTTATACCAAAAATATCTTCTGATTCACGTACCAACAGGAGTATGATGACCACTTGTTGCAGGTAAATTATTTGCAGGAAGTTCATATTAGAAAATAACACGCTGCAGTCCCAGAGACTGTGCTCAGTGCCCAGCACATGGGGAGCACTACAAGAATGATTAGTACCTTTGTATATGTCGATGGGCACAGCAATAATTAACTATTATGAGCTCTGAATACAACTCCCAGGTGAAGGAGGTACAGGGGGCGTATCTGGCCAGCCTGGAAGATTACTCTCACAGCAGCCCTCCTCCTCTGCTCCAGCCACAAGCCACATCCTTGGGCAGAGCTGCTAGAAAGTGCCAATCAGAGCAGGTACTGAGCCCAAGCCCAGCTCTTGTGCATGCTCAGGGGCCCTGGCAAGTCACTGCTGCATAAGTAGGAAACTCAGCCTCTATCCAAAATACATTTGTACACACATTTGAGTTGACACTCAAGAGCTGCCACCCAAATTCTGGCACAAACACAGCACCCCAGCTCAGGGACACCAAATAAAACAGATTCAGCTGCCTTTTTGAAATCCAGGAAGCTGACACCAAAACCACCCAGCCAGACTGGTTAGCTGGCTACTCCACTCCTCTGCATCAGAATGAGGATTTTCAGCCTCCTCCCCAAGTGAGCTGGAAAGATGAGCTGTCACCATGACAGACCTGCATGGGAATATGATGAAATCACCAGCAAGGCTCCCACTGACCTCAGGTAAACTCTGGAACACACCATGACAGGCTCCAGAGAAACTCCGCAAAGACAAAAACGAATATGACTACTCTTTGATTGAGAAAAAAAAGCTATTTATTTTTCTTTTCCCATACATTTCTGGGGACATCACTTGGAAGCTTCTCTTCAACTAACAGTTAATCACTTTTTTCCCCCCATTGGTTATATTTCAAAGGTAAAACCATCACACTTATTTAGACCAAGAAGGTATCAGAACAGCCAGTGAACAGTGCAGACTCTTTGAGAACTACAGTTGATCTGGAAGACATGTCTTTATTGTTTCAGCTGCAATCAGCCATTATTTTTCAAACTAACCAACATAAGTAAAAAAAAAAAAATCTCCATTCCTACTCAGCATGCCAAAGCATACTTGAACTGCTTCAACACGCTATGCTGGAATTAAAACAAAGAGTTATTTCAGGTTTGTTTTAATTCATTACTAATGTGTTGACTGTTTTAGAATCCTTTGCCAAGAGCAGCTACCCTTTGCTGAGAGCTAATGAAGTTAAGATCAAAAGCACTGTATCCTGGACCAGACCAATGTCAGGGATCAGGTGGAACTGCATGGCTTAGCTGTGCAGTGCATGGTGCTTGGCAGAGATGTCATGTTTAAAGCATGGACCAGAAGTGAATTAAAGTTTAGAGTAGTTGCTTACTGTACAAGAACACCTTTCCCAGGTTAGTTACTTCCTGCTTGGCTGCCCAGGAGGGTGTATAGAGATCAATAACTGCATCTATCAGCAGCAGGCCAGTTCTAAACTGGTGTTAACAACTACCTCTCTGTTTGAGACACTTGCAGGAGAAGTCAGCTAAGCATCAAGTATGGTTACAAACAGTGAGTGCATGGTATGGATACGAATGTTGTGTCCTGGGTCTGCAAGGTTGAGCTGCAGTACTGGAGAGCAGCAGGGAGCCCTCCTCCCTCTGATTCCAGAGATCTCTCGAGCCCAACATCACATAGGCTGGACAGCAGATACAGCTTGCTGATCCAAATCACCCCTGCAGCTCTGCACTTCTTGGAATGCTTTGGGAAGAGGCTGCGAGGCACTAATGTCCTGCCAGCCTTGGAGGGAACAGCCAGGAGGTAATGAATTCAGTGTCAAGGGCAGCAGCAGGGCTGGAGTGAGCAAAGATGAATCTCACCCTGTGTGCAAGAGGCTTACAAAATGCTTTGAGAATGACCCAGTGCACCATGACAGGGAGACAATCTGACCACAAACACGACAGATCAATGGAGAAACTCCCACCTGCACAAGCGTGTTCACAGCACAAGAGGTGTCACAGCACCCAGCCAGAGCTGGGACCTTGCTACAAAGGGCTGGCAACCAGGGTGCTAATTCATAATGCATCCGTAAACACCTTTATTTCTCTGGAGCTACATCAAGGTCTGGAAGCAGAAAAAACAGTTACTCCAAACCAAAACTTGGCACAGTGCCTCCGCTTGTGATTATTTAAGAGCCAACACATTCCCAGAACAGTTAATAGCTCTGTTCTCTGCTCAGAAAGAAGTACTCCACAGAAACAAAAGTGGAATAAAGAGAGAGGCAGCAGTGCCACCAAAACACCAAAGTTACCAACAGGTTTGGAAATGGTTCAGGCATGAATGACACACAGTTTCTACAAGGACCCCAAAGCACAGACTCAGAGGATATCATAGGCACAGTTCAAAAGGCAGCTATTTCTGCTCATCAGCTGTGAGGCTTCAGATGGAGACTTCACCCACTCTGGGAAACAACCCTTTCAAACAAAAGGCAGGCACATTTGGCATAGAGTCTGAGCAGCAAGCAACAAGAACCAAAAGACATTTGGAATCATGATCTATAGGGAAAAAGTCAGATGCTTAAGAGGTTACAGATGTGGTGAATACAGCCTGAGAATATAGAGATCTGAGGTCAGATAACTGCTTGAAAAGGATGGTAAGCAATTGTTCTATTGCACAAAGAACAAAACCTTACTATACACCTAATAATTTTTGAGGGTATCATGAAAATATTTTTTGACAATATGGAGAGTGAAGGCCTAACATGGGATTTGTTGATTGGCTGTGAAGTCACCCTCAGAGTTTTGAAGATAAATGTCTAGCCTTCTCAGGGGCAAGGATGTGGATTAGAAGATATCTTTAAGTCACTTCTGACCCTGAATTTCTAAGAGCATTCCAGTTCCACTGGTATGCCCTTTCTTGTCAGTAGGCTTTGATTATTAACTTAAGAAAATAAATCTTGTCCTTCATTGACTTCTGTAATGCCAATTCTCATTTTCTTCCTTCTTATTTTATTTAGTCAACAGATCGTACACCTCTGAATCAAAAACTTATTGTGTTCATACATATAATGGACGTGATGGACACAGAAAACATCAGCCCTGCCAGCTTTAAAACAAAATACATTGATTTACTCCATGGTCGCATACCCTTGAGTCTTCCACAAAACCCCCATACACTAGCTTATCAAAACTAAATAGACAATTTTGCTGAGCAGCAGGAAATCAGAGGTGATGGGCAACAGGGGATAACTGAAAGATTTAAAACTAATATGTAATAGTCAGATCTGTTTCCAGAGGTAAAGGAATTTCCTGTTTCCAGAACTGGCTATTTAAAGAAAATCCTGACAACAGAGGTTTGGGGTTGGGTCATTTTCCTAATAATGCCAATGAAAAAAAATTAATAGGGCCAGTGTTCCTGAGCTCATTCTTTGGAGAGGAGTGGCCTCTCTTTTGCAAACCACACAGATCAGCACACTGCCAGATGCCTTGGTGGCTTAGCACCCGTGATGGAGGATGAAGAGGAGGTTGTGGCACTGGAAGCCCCAGCAAGCACCCACAGCCTCTGCAAGAGGCTGCCATCAGCCTCTTCTTTCAGTTCATGCCATAAATACTGAAGTCAATCCAGACTGACTAGCAGGAACACAGGAACAGCAAAGGGCCCTACAGCCAGCTAAAAATTTGCTGCTGCAATTACTTGATGAAATACCCAAAGACTTCTCCAAACATGAAGCTGGATTCTTTTTGTTCAAGCTGTTTTTGCAGTCAGTCAAGGAAGGGAAAATATAATTAAGAAAAAAAATCCTAGATTGTTCACTTGTGGAGCATTTCTGTCATGCTGTCATTTTAGTGGTTTTCATCTCTGCTCCAGGGCAGTTCAAACAGCTAAAAAAATGGGGTGGAAAAATATGTACTGAAAGGTGCAGCCCTGCTGGAAACTGCAGGAGAACTCTGACCTCCTCACTGTAAAAAAGGTTAGACATTGGAAGTGCACCTGTGTTTTACACTTGGAAAATGTGAAAGTTTCATAGATTTTTAAATAGCTAAAGTTGCTTTTAATTAATTAATTATAGTTACATTTGCAGGTTTTCAACGCTTAAGAAACAAAACTCTGTCCAGGTTTGATCTTGAAGAAAAAAAAACCATGCGGCCTTTTGTACTGTATTGCATCGTAGTGATTTGTGAAGAAAAACCAAACTGATTGGTTTGCAGAGGGGCTAGCTGGGCCCAGGACTTTCACACAGGAGATCCTGAAGGTGGAGGGAAGCTGGTGCTACCTGGGGACAGAGCCAGGGAGTGACATCCACCACTCTGCTCAGCTCACATGTGCACACGCCTGCAGCTAGGGACCCTCCCATGCTAGTAGAGGTAAAAAAGACAAGAGGTATTTCTAGGGATAGAAGCAAAGCAGCCTGTGACCAGTGTTCTGCTTCCTGCTCTCCAGGGGCCCACTTTATTCTTCCATACATAAAATGGCACAGGGCTTAAAGCTGCACACTCCTAGTTTTCATTTTAATCAATGAACAGAAGCACTAGGGCTCTGAAATTGTCCTGGTCTACAAGAAGAGAGCATAACCTGAGAAGTTCCACCAGTCTTCATGGCACAGGAGTTTCCTGATGCTCCTCTTATTCCTGACTCCACAGGAACACAGTCTTGCCTGTCTGCCAGTTAGGCAAAGCACATTTAAGCAGGCACAAGTTTCAGGGAGAGAAAGGGAGTGGGACAGGACTGCCTTCAACTCCCTTGCATCACTCCTGTGATTAAGGGAACTGGAAAGATTTGTTATGGGGGAAGATGAGGGATGCCCAAATACAAACAGGGGAGCAGGTGGCAAAGACAAATGGGTAGAGGAGAGGGGATAAGACTTTCTCTGGCTACCACTTCACATGATGCATGCCTACACATAGTGCTAGTTTTGCAATGCTTGTTCTGGATGGAGGCAATTTTTTTTTAAAAAATGTTGCTTCAGATATTTGCAACGTTGAAATTAAGCATTATTTTATTATTGTTGTTATCTCAGCTGTGAAATATTTGGGATATTTGAGTCAATGCATAGACAAATGTCCAAAGAATTGAAAAAACAGATTTCCTGCCATTTTTCACATTGAAACAGATGCTCAATGGAAACTGGCCTTCTCACCCCAGCTGGGAAAACCCAAATTGCCTATTGCAAAAGCCTGGTCCATTTTTCCTAGACAATATTTCCACCTGTTTCCTGGTAGGTAACGACACCCAAGAGCAAGGAAACAGCAGTGTTTAAGGGTCATGGTCATAGCACTACCCACAATGGATCTATCCTTCAGATCCATTCCCATAGCAGATGCTTTTACCCCATCACACTCCCAGTCTGGATATCTGGAGACCCCAAAAAACCCCATTCTCACCACAAGCAATCTACCAGGGATGGCCTTCCTGCTGTTGCCACCAAGGAGGGCTCACATGGAAATCAGAAAAATGACATTTAGGCAACATCAGCTTGCTGAACCTGCTCAGAGGTGGCCCCTCCACGTGGTGGTCTACAGAAAGGCAGCCTCAAACACAGAAACCCCTGGGTTAACATGACACTCTCTTTCTAGCGTTCCCAACAGCTCAATGCTTTTTTCTGCACTGGAATTTCAGAGTAGGCCAGGCACAGCCAAGCTAAGGACACACAGGAAGGTTTACAAAACATAGTGGCATTTGATTTTCTTCCCACAAGGTACAAGACCTATTTGCAGCCAGCAGCTATCATAGAGCTTGCCAGGGTTGTCATGATCTGAGCACGCAGAGGCTGCAAACATTATTGCATGCACTTCACAGAGACTGTGGTATTTGCCATGATGCCATAGGACTCCCAGTGCACAGCCACACAGCATTCCCAGGATCTCAGGACTTGAAAAGGCATAGAGCTTGGGGTGTGTTCACTCAGCTCCAAACCATTAAAAATGCTAAAAGGCAAATTCTTACCTCCTCACTCACTCTCCCTGCAGAGGAATACCAAGATGACCACACCAAGCCCCCAACAGCATCACCAAGAGCCATGTGAGACATTTTTTACCAGAGGAGGACCAAAGCTGCCTCCTGAGTGACTGACCCCCAGAAACAGAGCAGACATTGAAACAAGCCTGCAGAATCATGACTAAAAGTCAGTATTATATAGCACAAGTAGCAGTAAGTTATTCAGTAATGTGAAGCTCAAACCTCCAAGACCTGCAGTCATTCAGAAAGTCTGGAAAAAGGCAAAATTAGATCAGATTTCAAAAGCAGAAAAGCAAGTGCAAGCTTGACAGCAAGCATTCTGCAGTTCCCGACCTTTGGAAAATATTGGAAAAGGTATTAAGCAGGGGGGAAAAATTAAAAATTAGTACATGCCTAGACTGCCTCTACCCTAGTGTTTTACAACTTCCCCAGCATACCTCTCCCATGAGGTGGAGGTGGCTGGCAGGGATAAGAAAGGAGAGCTCCTGAGGTCAGCAGTAATAACCTAAGTGACATGACTAATGAGAACAGGAATCAGTAAGCCTTGCTTACATGCTTGCCTTCATCATTGCTAACACCAGTGGGAAGCATTTGCCAGGAATAATCTAGACCACAGCAAGGCATGGAGCTGCCACCAGACTCGCTTCTCTGGGAGAAACGTATGCAGAGGAACCAGAAATGATGTTTTCTTTTCAATGTCAAAATCATAGACCAGAGCAAGTTTCTCCAGTTCCTGGCATGTAAACTGTCTCCCACATAACACAAATTAGGACATCAGGTATTAAACTGAGGGCTTGCTGAATGGGAAATTTTAAGTGTGGGATGGTGCAGGGCTTTCCTCCCTCATCATGTACAACTAGTGGCCTGGATCCTGCATATTTCTGGCTTTTTTCACTGTGATTTAATGTTACAGTGACTTCAGAATTAGTAAGACAGCTTGCACACCAAGAAAATATTTAGGTACCATTTAAAAACAAGTTCTGGATTTCAGGTTTAGGCATAACTGTGAAAAACAAAATCACAGTATGTAGGCTAGGTGCTTGAAAAAGTTAGTGCAAGATGTTCTAACACCATTCCTGCAAAAACTTTGGGATCATCACGAACTACTCGGTGCACAAATAATTCTCAAAACCTAGGTACCTGCAAACCATATGCAGAATTTAGATCTAAGTTATTCAGGCCATGCAGATAAAAAAGCAATTCCTCATGGCATAAAACCAAATACAGGGTCACTTCCATCTTGTTTACAGCTAAACAATTTCATTATATGTACTTAAACTTTTAATTGCTGTTGAGATACCATCTACATTTAATAACTTCCATTTCACATAAAAGCTGCAGCAGTCAATGGAAGAGACAACAGCTCTATGGAGCAGAAGGAGGGAAGCTGGTGGCTTACACACACAGAAAAGATTTCATTAGCATCATCTCCACAAACAGGAGAAACAGCAATGAAACTGGAAAAGGAAAAAAGCAGAAGGGGAAAAGCCAATAATTTGTCATGTAGATCACACTACACAGGAAAATGGCTAGGCTGAAACTAGCTCACAGACAGCTGGAATGTTCCAATAGTCAGACTTTTTTCAGATCACATCAGCCATTTTATATTTCAGCTGCTTAAAAGAAAAATCTGTGCTCTCCATTCTACCTGGAGGTCATAACTTTTTTACTGGAAGATACTGCTATTGGCAGAAACTGGGTAAGAGCTATGAAATCAAATATTTATTTGCTTGTAGGTTCACGGGCACTAAGAACCACTTACACTTAAATATTCATTTTACCTTTGTGCTTATATTTGTATCTGTACAAAATTTTTGGACCATAATTATCTCCCCAAAATTTTCAAGGAGTAACATGTGAATGTGCAGTCAGGTTGTTCCTTAAAAACATTATAAAAAACACATGACTTTGAAGATCAGCTCCAACACCCCTTATAGTGATTGCCTGTCGGTTTCAGGTGGAGTAGCTTTAGCGTCAGGAGACTGAGGAACAACTAATGACAACAAGTCTTGCATTTTGAAACTGTCTCCTCCTACATGAGGTTTCTACAGTGAGATCAGGACACACTAGATACTCTTTAAATCCAAGGCATAAGCCTTTGCCTACAGGCTTGGTAGAATTAGTGTAATGCTATGGCACAACTCTTAGTACAATTATTCCATATTATGCTTTTTTCTAAACTACTGGTGTGGGAGTCCAGAGTATTCCTCTGGCTTCCCTGGAAGGTTTAAGAGCCCCCTGGCGGGGTCCCCAAAGACCCTTGAATGAGACCCAGGTGTCTCAGGGGCTGGATTTAGCTCCTTGGAACAATTTACCAACATTGAGAGAAGAAATGCAAGCCGCAAAAATAAATAGAGTGTAGATTAGACTGTTAGAATGTAGAATTAGCAGATTTCTAGAATGTTTGTGATAAGGGACATGTGGCCAAGATGGAGAATTGGGGGTGTGGATACCTCTTCCTCCTCCTTCTCCGTGTCATCCATGCTGGGTGACACGCTGGCACTTTTAGATTGGATGAGAACAGATCTGGACCATGTAACAAGATTGTATTGTATTGGGGGTCATTTGTAAATACCTAGTACGTAGTTTAGACTATAAAAGATAAGTCCTGCCTCTGCCAGGCAGATTCTGCCCTGGATGTCTGGCGAGCAGACTGCTGTTCGCTGGACAAAGCATTCCTGAGATAAGCAACAATAAACAACCATGAAAACCTCTAAGAACAGCCTCCTGCAGTCTCTCATTGATGGGCATTGGAAAAAGCTGGGTTCCAGACCACCTGCATGTCCACCTAAGGTGATCTCAGGTCTAAGGAGACACCTCGGGATGTGATATACTGGTTTATTTTCAAGGTTTGAACATTTTCCTTTTCAACTGGAAGATTTAAAATAGATATAGATATTGTAGATATATTAGCTATTACATGTCTATCTATCTATACCTATTCTCAGAAGGTCAGGACACCTCTGGACAGCACACACATTGCTATCAGCCCTTTGGGGCTGGTTTAGCCTGCCTCCAAATTTTAAAGTCTACTCCAAAGCAGATTCCTCCTGGGATAAATTTAATCCTGTAAAAAGTAGTAACAACATACTATTCACGCTCACAGTGTGCCTTAGGACCCCAGATCTGAAAAGTCATTCACCAGTAATTTGCTAGAGAAAGAGAAATTGGTATTCCCACAGCCTGTGACCTTGCCTCCCATTCCACCCAGGGAAACAGGGGCACCAATATGCCTTGACCCAGACCCATGCAGCAACTGCTCAGGGCTGACGGGTGTGGGTTTCACCACATACCTATGGCAACAGTTTACATGGACTAGCTGGTTTGACTCACTTCTCTTTTGAAATATGAACACATCTTGAAATTACCTAGGAAGTGGCACTGCCTGTGTATCCAGGCTCCCTGGTCAGAAGAGTAAAAGGTTGCTCCATTCAGGTTTGAAGCATGGTTTTCCCCTGAAGTATTCGTTCCCTTCTCCCCCTCACCTTTTGAAGTGGCCAGCTGACTAATGCCGTGTTTGCCATGCTGTAGGTCGCAGCCAAACTGGGCAGGCTGGCAGAACTGACCAGATAGATATGGGAGGTCCAGGTTTCCCAAACATGGGTGTTCCTACTGCATGGTCAGACAAACTGAGTACAAGTAGTAGGCCAAATAATTAAACAGCAAGCTCATATTTGGTGCTTTTCATCTGTACACTCCAAACACATTAGTAGAGAAGCAGTGTATTATTACTATTATTGCTTTTTGCTGTATGGGGAAACTGAGGCATGCAGAGAGGAATTTGCCTATTAGGTTCACCCAGTGGGTTGAAACAAAGCTTGGGAGGGGACCTGTTAGCACAAGTTTGAACCTAAATAGCAAAGAAAATGAAGTTATTATCTGCATTCCATCAACTGCTGTACCATATGGTTAGATGTGGGCATGAATCCAAGCAAAGCACCCAAATGACTCCTTCAGCTCTAATGCAACAAACAAAACCCAAAACTTACATCCACATATTAATCAGTGTAATCCCTCATGCTTTGCCTGCATTTCTGCTGACACTATATTATGAGGATCTATGCTGAAAATGTAATGAAGGATAAATCCAGCAGATGAGCACTGTCTCTAACACTATATGCACCTGATCCCATCTTCCCAAGGCTCTCAGCTTCCAAGAGGGTTTTTTTTCCTTTGACTACAGGCTCTTTCCATTCCTGGTAAGATAGTACTTTACAGTATACTTTAACAATGCATTTGCTAAGAGCACCTTGGTTCCTGATTACATCTCCAGCACGTGTCAGGAAGATACTGCACACACTAATTACTCTTTATCTGAATCAGAGATTCTGAGATTTAATAATTCAGAGTCTGAGACACAAGAATGAGCAAGTCTTCTGTTATTAAACATTGTACACTTTACCAAATAGAAGAAAAGGGAAATGAAAACCAGATATAAATGGCCTTTGTTTCCTTTGAAAACTGCTTTGTTCTGCTGCCCCACTGCTTGAAGTAGATGAACTCATGTACACCAAGAAATAAGGAAAATTAACCGAGGGATGAAGGGCAGGAGAGAGAAGCCTTTAATGGGTGCCCTGTGCTGATGGGCTGGATATGCAGAGATTTTTTGTATGTTTAAAATTACATTTTCTTGGACTTCTGCTCTTAAATCTTGAATCAAGCAATCCTGGATTACAAGTTCTACCCTTGAAGACCCGCCAGAGGGCCTCCAAGGAGAAGCAGGGAGAAGACAAAAGGACGTACCATGATTGCTCCACTGACTCTGAAATCAGACAAGCATGCCCAAACCAGAGTGAATGCAGCAACATTACTTCATGTCTCACACCCAGGGGCTTCTTCTCTGTATTTTAAGAGTTTGGAGCATTTTACCCAAGAAAGAAGTGCTGACAATGTTCACCATACATCCAGGGGTACAAAAAGCAGGTACATTGACAAAAGTCTGTTTCTCTACTTACTTTTTAAGTCCTCCATAAATTTGCAGACACCCTGCAAGTAATTTCTGAAGTGGTTGGGTTGGTTTTTTTTCATTTCTTACAATGGTCAGCATAAGAATTTAACCTCACTGACAGGCCATGTCACACAATGGATGAGTTCACCAGAGCTATTAAAAAATATTTCACTACCAGGTTAGAATGATGCTTATTTCCTAGGCTAGACTAAAATGTGGAAGCACCTTTGTGTGGAAAGGTGCCCACCTGCCTTAGACCAGGAGGGCAAGACAAGAAGGACTAAGGGGAACAACAAAATCAGAGCAGTTGTGTTGAGGCTGGGCATTGACAGGGGGCTGGACGTGCTACAGAAATGGCACCTCCACACAAAGGTATGAAGGTATCCAGTGGAGGCAGCCACTGGGGGTAATTTCAATATAGCAAAAGTAAGGCCCAACCAACCCAGAAAGACACTGCAGACACATAGAAGCAAGCCCTTCCTCACCAGCATGGTGGGCAAGGGTAATGCAGGAAACAATACCTGGCAGACAGGAGGAAAATGAGGTAGAGCCTGGAGCAGCTGAAAGAGTTGTGCCAAGGGGCAGCGACAGCAAGTATCCAGTGCAGGTGAGCTGATGGCTGCACAGGCTAAAGACCTGGGGGAGACAGGGACGTGGTATATGTACCCGTGTGTGTGTGCGTGCCTGCGTCAGCTGAGCCGGCAGGAAAGAGGTCTCAGTGATGATGGCAAGAGGTAATTATAGCCTGCAAAGGTTGGAGCTCATAAAAATGGAATTAGATTTCCTCGAAAGTGTGGAGCTGCAGATTTTGCACGTAGTCTGGACGCAAGGGATGAGCAAGGGACTGAATAACTACTCACTGTGTGTCCAAATGGGATAGGGCAGGCAAAAATTGTGAAGGGATTAAGAAAAGGTGTTTGGGATGGAGGGTAAGGAAATGGCTCATACCACCAGTAAGCTACTGAGAGGAGCATCAGGAGAAAGGCAATGAAAAGCTAAGTGGGAAGCAATGAACAAGAGAGAGCAGGTGAGCAATATGGAATGGGTAGCCAAGACCATGGAGCAGGCTGGGGTACAGCAGGCAAGGGACTGGACTGGTGAGAGCCAACAGGAATCTGAAGGACAGCCCAGGAAAGGGGCAGGGAGAACTGAACCAAGGGCCAGCAGGACATGCAGAGAGGTCAGTGAGGATCAGGGGATAAGGAAGGAGGAGAGTTGAAAACAAAGCAATCAAACACAGATGGCAAAAAGTCACAGTGGCCTGGCCAAGAAAGGGTGTGGAAAAGATCTGAAGATAAATCAAAGTTCAAGGAGAAAAGTTTCCTTATGCATAGCAGAAAGACTGTAGGGAAGACAGAGGAAAAGCTCCAGAACTTTTATATAACATTGATATCAGAACCCCAAACAGAACATAACCCACAGGCACGAGTCAGGAGTTTATACAGGTGTTTTACCTTCTGCCTGAGCCTGAAATACTTCAGACCAAACACACACATTTTACAGGGTACGATTAAACTCTGCTCTCCTTCCCACCCCTCTGCAGAGGAAAACCAAAGCCTGCCAAGATCCCTTTTACTTCAGAATTTCCTTTACTGCACTGAAACTAAACCAGCACAGTAACAAGATTCAGAGAGATTTGTGTTTATTTCCCTTTGCTGTGTAGGGCACAGTCCAGCCAGAACAACGACAACAATTATTTCCTACAATTATTACCATATTTCACACCCTTTCCTCTGGGTTATGAGAAGCAGCACCCCTTCCTTGACAACACCTACAGTGAGTTTCCTTCCTCACCAGAGACCTGCTGATGGGTTTTTCACTCTGTCCCATCTTTATGGGTTTTTTACTCTGCCCCCTCCCCCTCTATAAAGAAATAGGGTTTTATTTTCTACCAAAAACAACTCAGTCCTCAATTTCATCAGAAGAAAAGAATTCACTTGGCACTTGTTAAAATAATTTTTTAAACAATTCAAAAATCTCATTTACACAATTATTGCCCCATTCAGAAGCAAAATTCGGTTCTTTAAACCATCACTAATTTTTGGCACAAGGCCCTATCTGGCCGATCACAAGTAACACAAGGCTGTCTGTTTTTCTGCACAGCAAAGGGGACTCTCTGCATGTTCTCTGCAAGGACTGCTTTGGTTTATCTTCCTCATCACCATCAGGTACTACAACACCATTCCCTTGATGACACTACCAGTTAACTTTTAAAGGGGTGGTTGTTTTACCCCTGTGAACAAACTTCAGTCACTCCAAATGCATTAATTTAGACAGAAGGGATTTCCCAATCTCTTGGTGCAGTTCTGAATTGGCTTAGTTGCAGATCCTCCAGGGCTGCATAAACAGTGAGCCAGAGAGCACCAGCCATTTTCAAGATCTCTCCATCAACATCCCTGTCAAATTCACTCCAAGGGAATGCCAAAACAGTAGAAGGACATGCAGCACAGTCTTCAACTTTATTTTCATTTTATAGATGAAGATTGAAACAAAAATACAGTTTGTTTTCCTGAGGCCTGAAGAGTCAGTCACAACGCACAAGGAAAAATATGGTCTGTGTGAGATCCTGAAACAAGATACTTTAAATCAAATAGATACACTTTGCAGGTCACATTTAAATTCCATGCACCTTGTCATCTCTCTGTATGGGAAAATAAATCATTTTATAGGAGGAAAATGCTTTATCTCAGTTTGACCAAAACACCCTGCGCATTAATGGGAGTGATTTAAGGAGAGTTATGCAGAAGTTTGCACCAAGGGGCAAGAAACCTCTTCAAATAACAGTGCAAAATGAGTGTTTTGGAAGCAAAAATCTCCTTTTTCAGTATAAATGTAGTCTGATAGCTAGAAGACACTGACAGGCACATCTTTGCCATCCACAGGCCCAAACACATCCTGCCTTGGATCCAGCTTCAGCTTCCTGGCCCACCTCCTCTTCCTCCTTTCCTGGTAACACTTTTAATTATAACTGAGATAAAATAGCTAAACGGCCACTAGCAGGCTAATAAGTACAACACACCTACATGCCTAATTTCAGAAGATTACATCAAGCATTCCTTGTCGAGCTAAAACTGCTCACAGGACTGTGGGATCAGCATTTAAACAAAATATGTGTATTTTGTAGGAGAGGAAAACCAGGAGGAGTAAGGTTCTGTATCACCTTTAAACAAGGTCATGGGAGAAAAATACAGCTATTTCTTGGCCTTCTTTTCCTGTTAGATAGGTCTAAAACACAGCCCAGCTTGACAGCAGCACTTAACCACCCTGCATTCTTCACTGGGATAATTATACCCCTAATAGATGACCCTCTGTTCTGCACTGCGTCAAAGGGGTTTACCTTTTGTAACATAAACCCAAGAAATGACTTAGAGCAAAATGAGTTAGGCTTTACCACTCATCCAGCAAGACACACATACCTTCACTTCCACAAGGCAACTAACAAGCTGGACAAAGCCATTACAGAATCACAGAATCAATTATGTTGGAAAAACCTCCAAGATCAAGTCCAGCTTATGAAAGAAGCAAAAGAGAGGGTGAAACCAGTGTATTTATGTAGTTCAGTGCAAGGGAAGATGCAGGCTGGAGTGTTGCTCTGTAATAAAGTTTACCCACAGCAAAGACAAAAGCCTGATTTTACAACATTATGCCACTATTTTAGAAGCAGAGAGCAAGTAACATAATGCCAACAGAACACCACAGGGATAAATCATCCAAAATATGCAGCAAAGCAACCTTACACAGTGGCAAGGAAACTCACTGGATTCCACACTCAGACACAGTTTGGAAGAAGAGAAGAATGGGAATTCAAAATGCAGTGATAAAACTCACGTCCTCAAGAAGACACTCCTGCCTATTGTGTTCACATTTTGATCAATAAATTCTCTATATCCAGTATCACATTATGCTTACAGATTACTTTTAAATCTTCTAGACAGAGAATCTTTTTGACATCCTGATTACACAAAGGCCAAAGCCCTGAAACCCCAGCCACAATCAGGACATAATCCCACCACTACAGCACAAGATACATATGTACAAGACCCACAGGATGACTTACATTGGATTTTCTCTCCAAATGAATCTATAACCCAGATGTTCTCTTCACTTTTACTATTTCTGTTCCATTCTCTCTTCCCATAACACTAACCATAACACTAACACCAGACATAACACATACAGTGATGATGTCTCTCTGCCACCAATCTGATTGGCTGGGCCATCCAGATCACGCAAAGGACTAAGATCTGATATTAGGATTTGCTTCTGAAAGTTCTAGTTTTCTTGAGCTTGAAGACCAGATTCCATTGCATGCAGCTGCAGCATAAATCCTCCTTACTTTGTGTTTGCAGGTATCAGTGCAATAAATGTTCTGTCAGCAGTCTGTTTGGTGCACTGCCCAGCAGATTGAAGCATAAGGGAGTGGTAATCCCAAAGCACTCAGGAGATTTAAAGATTTCTCCTAGGATCTAGCATTTCACAAGGTGCCTTGCCACTGCAGGATTTGGTCTGGGTGGGCCACACTAGGAGGTACAAGTAAAGATTTTTAGAAAAATACACTGCTTGGAAATACATTACTTATAGAGGGCCCAGCTACTTCTGTCCTTTCTACTACCTGTTACACACAGCACTATACAACAAGCCAAAATTGGAAAATCATTCTTACTTGGCTGATCCAATCTGAAGGAGTGACACCAATAGAAAAAAAAGCCCACTATGACTGTTTCATGCTATGTCATTTGCCATGCTGAATTGTTCCAGCAGGAAAAATTTAAAAACAACATCAAAAACCAAACAAAAAAAACCACCCCAAACAAACAAAAAAATTCCTAAGCAACAATCAGGAATGAGCAAAATTCCTAAATGAGATCCTGTGTGAGATCCTATGTTCCACATAAGTTCAGCAAGTATATTTTTAATTGTCAAATACTTTCACATCACACAGGTAGCAGGTTTTTTTCTTTTATTGGAAGTGTTAATGAACTGCTATCCTTGTCTTGCTCATGCTGTTTAACAGATGTGACAAAAGAATTCTCTACACTTCTCTAGATTGTATGTTATTCCAAATGTTTGTACTTCATGGTCACACTATGGAAAATACTCACATGAGTAAATATGACAGTCATTGTAAGTATCCCTGTGAAGAGGCACTTCATTTCCTCTTCTGGCATTTGAAGAGATCAGGACCCAAAAACCACTAATGTGCTGAACTCAGTTTGCTCCAAGCTCAGCACTTTTAAATAAAACAGCTCGTTTGAAATCAATACTGTAGCAAATATCTCCTTTTGTAAGGAGCTACTGACACCAAGGAGCCCTGGCTTCATGTAGGTCTTTACAACTTTATAATGAGCTCCTGGGAGGTCCCCAGGTTTTTCTTTCAGCAATGGGGGCAAATTCCTTAAACTCACTTTTCTGGTCCTCGAAGCAAATTATCAGATGAAGAAAATGATGCGTCTGTAAGAGCAGAAGGAAGATCGTATAATAGGCGGCATACCAGTGCACTGACCCCTTCAACCCACGGTGGGAATTCCAACCAACATTTCCAGGCTGGGGTCCTCTGCTCAGTGCACCTGTGCTTTGGGTTTCCTCCAGGAGGGGCCCCTGTCTCCTGTGCCCAGCACTCATCTCTCAGCCAAGTCAAACTCACAGCTCTGACACCAGGTACTCACCCTGCCCCTGGGACCCAGTGGCCACTGGCACAACACAGAGCAGAGGAAGGAACATCTCCATCCACAGCTCCCGTGAACTCTGCTGGGAGCCACCTGTGGCCACAAAAGCCAGCTCAAGTCAGTCACAGGGGGAGCCAGGAATGGTCTGGCAGCGCACAAAGAAGTTCTTGTGTATGCCAAATTTTTCTTCTGTGAATGTATCCATTTACTTTTGAAAAGTTTCAGGTTTGCAGGGGGAAAGGCTGTTCTCTTGTTCTGGCTTTTAATGAGAAATCTTTCATGTAAGATATGGAGGATACAAAAAGTGTAAGACATTATTTATTCTTTTTTTTTACCATGCTTTCTGAAAATACAGCTCTTTTGTTTGTATCAGACTAACCTCCTAATAATTGAATTTGATGGTCTGAAATCCTTACATTAGGAAAAAAAAACCCAAACAGAAAAACATAATTGCTCAACTAATTTTCTCTCAGGACTCATAATTCAGTCAGCTTCCACCATATAGCTGTTACATGCAAAAATGATTCTCCAAATCTCAAGAATACCTGGCCTTGTATTTCTTCTAGTTTTCTGGCTTTTTTAAAATTGGTATTCCACCACCTTACATTTTATTATCTGTTTCTTAAACCTTCAGTTTATTAGAAAAAAACTGCTAAGCATATATATATGTTCATATCAAAAAGTTGTTTCAGTGGCAAAACACTGTAAGTTTCAAAAAATCAAACAGGAAGCTTAAGTTCCTACCTTTGTTCTATTTATTTCTATTCTATTAATCTTTTTTGTTATCAACTTGAGTATAATCTCAAATATTTTCCTATTCTTTAGATAGAAAATGTCCAAGTATTTTGCTGCCTAAAAAAGGCTGAGCAAAAACCTTTGGTCCAGTTGTCTGGTCAGCCAGAAAAAATACTAGAACTCCTGCAATGAAAAGCTGTGACCTTCAAAGAAAACAATAAACCTAACTACACTTACAAAGGTAATTTACACCCTTGCCTTTAAATATACCTAACAACCATGTTCTTAAAAGGAAAAAAGCCATTTTAATTGCATTTGTTGTGCATCTGCATTCTTAGCACTGTCCAGTCATCAGCATGAACTCCTGGTCATGAGTGCCAGGAGTGTGGGTGCCCAGGCCACCACCACAAACAGTAACAGACAACCTGACATCCAACACAAACATGGGATGGGGAAGGAAGTTATTTAAATGAGTGAGAAGTAGACTGAAAGAAGGAAATACAAACTGCATCAACAATAATCCTTTTAACATAACATCTATATTTTCTCGTCCTTGTTTACAATGCACAGGAATAAATTTTGCAAATTTCCAAAGAAACAGAGTGATGCTCTTTCTTTCAAGAAACCAGGAGCTAACAGTGCAAGGTGTCTTGCCCAGACACTGCTAGCTAGTCAGGGAAAAAAACAAAAACAAAAACAAACAAACAAAAAAAGTGCTATCTAATAAAGGCAAAAAACAGAATCCTATCTAATAAAGTCAGGCATGTCCATACCAATGCATTAGTTAGACAGGCATCTCTAGATTCTACATTTAGAAATTTAGAAAATCTTGTGGATATTAGCCTGGGCTTGCAAATGCCACTATATCACATTTCTAGCAATGTTTTGGGCAATGTATTTTGTATGAGTTACACCATCAGAAAAGGCTTCTAATCTTGCTCAGCTGGCAGCAAACTTTGCTTGCACATATAAACTCAATTGTTTAAATGTAACTACGACACATAAGCAGAGAATTGCTTGATTTTATTCCATCATCCCTTCTACAATTCACTGAAAACAGCCACTTACAGCACCACAAAGAAAGCTACAGTTTGTGCAAGAGATAATAGAAAAGTGAAGAAATGGATATTAAAGAAAGAATGAGACAAAGTGCAAAATCTATGTTTCATATACTCTCTTTCTTCTGTGTTCCTCTTAGCTTGAAGCATCTCTATTTCTCATTTCTCTGAAAATACCTTCTAACTCCTACCATCAGTAGGAAATTCCCAATGATGGAAATAAAAGTTTGATCTTACATGTAAGACAGGATGGAAAGGTCTATAATTCCCAAGCCTGCCTCTTCCAATAACCCACCAGGGTTTAAGTAATACCTTCTAAAAGCACAAGCATCATCTACTTGGCTTCTTCCTTCAGCAAGACCCTTTTCAGATCTGCTGTGGTGCAGATGCCCAAATCTACTGACCAGGCACACGAAGTGAACGAAGTCAATCTTACCAAGAGCAGATAAATCAATCTGTTGTATTAGAAATTGTAGCAGATGAGCCAAAACACTCACACACTTTGTATGTTTTCTGTGGGTTTACTAATGTTGCCATGCAAAAATGCATATCTGGGGTAGTTTTTCTTTTTTTTTTTTTTTTGTAAGTTGTTTATTCAGACAATGAATAGAGAACCACATATTTTCACAGCACAAAGGGTACCTGTCAGACTTCAGAAACACTGAAAAAAGTATGAATGGTCAACATCTCCTCCTCCCCTCTATTCTGAGACCAACTTCAAGGCCTGCAGCCTCCATTAAGTGGTTTCTGCCACAGCTGAGGTAAGAATAAAGAAAGGAGATAAGAAGGAAATGTTGTCTAAGAGTAGTTTGAGAGTCTAAACTCTGATGAAAAACATGATTTAATGAGCTGAATAAAAAGACTGTGGCTGCACAAGGAGCAGGTAAACTGCAGGCAGAAAAGTCACAAAAGAAGTGGGAAAATGAGGTTACAAGAGGAAAAAAAATACTTGATAATTTGTTTTCCATAACTCCCAGTGACCAAGTTTTTACAACCTAACTTCTCAGCATTTAAATTTAAAGAAAAGGCAGGGTTACTTGACATTTCAAAGGATCTATTGAGATTACCTAAATCAGCTATTGCTGAGACTTAAAAAAAAAAAAAAAAAAGTTCAAAACATGGATTAAGTGGTTAAAAAAAAAAAAGTCTTTCCCAAGACAAGCATGGTAAGAAAAGCTCCTATGAAAAGCTGCTGGCAACTATAGGTCTGTCAATCACCTTAAGGGTCTGTCAAAACACAGAAATATATCTGAGGCAGGCTGGGGAAGGAGTTACACTTCTTTTTTTCAGACAAACACATTTCAACTAAAGGCAACAGCTGCCTAAGATTGTTCAGAGCTGTGCATTCAAAAAGATATCCCTTTGCCTCAAGAAAGCCAGTGGCCAAACAGCGTGGGTGAAGAGATAACCAGACAGCTCTGGGTGCTCCCTGGTCCCCCGTTACACAGAGCAACTGGGGGCAGAAGGACCAGGGAACCTGTTAGGCAGGAGCCAAGCTCCAAAAGGACCTGTCCACAGCAAAACACGTGGGAATTGGGAAAATCATCCACAAGATCCACCAGAGCTGCTGTTAGCTGCTGCTGTCTTCAGCAGGGCATTACAAGTCAGATGATGGGAACAATTTACCCAATGTCATGGCTGTAAGCAGGAGGTCAGACCAGAGACCCATGGAGGACTCTTCCTACAAAAAATTACCTTATGATTCCACACATATTTGTTTGAAGACTATAATGCAGAGGAGATAAGACAGCAGGCCCACAGTAATTTATCCTGAACTCTCTTTTCCTCTCTCCTCACTCCAGGTTAGGTTTTTGCTTTTGAGATGGCTCATTGTGGGCTCCCATGTCAGAGCACAGGCTGTGTGATTTCCTTGGTGCTGACCCACAGCAGCTCAAATCAGTGTGGCAGAGCAGGTACAGAGGGAAATTCAGCTCCTGCTAAGTATAAGCAGGGCTATAGTACTGCAGTCAAACATCTGGAAATGGACCTGTGCCTTCCTCAACGAAGTATAAACAGAAATAAAAAAGGCAAGTTCAGGACAGCACTGGCACAGATCGACTCAAGCACTTCCCACATCTACCCTGGTACATCCCAGCTGGTTTCTTAACCCATTTTTCCCACACCGTTTGGCATCATGCCTTGCCTTAACCATCTTATGTTTTTAAGGATCAAAAACATGCACTTTACAAAACACATGGTCTGACTTCAAAGCACAGTATCACCATATCCATTCCAAGAGCCAACTTCTGAAGGCTCAGCCCCAGCGAGCACCAAATGCAGCCAGTGAAATTTCTGGAGCCATCAGGAGAGATGAAATGTCTCAGAAGAAGGTGGATTTTGGAGAAGCAGGTAGAGCAGAGCCAATAGAAGAATGTTCATGCTGCAAACAGTGAGGCAGGTAGGCTGAGAAGGGATAGGCTGCTCAGGGCACTTTATCAGACTGTTGTGATCCTGGCACAAAGCCATTGCTGGAGAAGATGACAAGAGCTTACATGCTGGTGTGAGCTTTTAAGCAGAGAGATAGCATTGAGAAAAGGTCAGTCATGGATAAAGGTAAAAGCTACACTTGCTAGGTTCATAGGCAAAGAAATTCAAAAGGCAGGAAGCAAAAAGCCCTGAGGAATTCACTGCAATAGCTCAGTTTGTAAAGGAGAGTTACTGGATCCCAGCACTGCAGTCTGGATAAGCCTGAGCTGGCTTTAATCTAGGAACTCAAGTCTCTTACTGCAGCAACTCATCACAGACTCCCTAAGCAGCAAGGGGAGTTAGACACTGCTGAAAGCCATAATTATTGCTGGAGTTAAAGAATGCAAACCACACCTGAGCTGGCTACTTCAAAACTAACTCAGATACATTTATGTTCAGCTGAAACACATGCAGGAAAAATCAAGGAGCCCAAGGCTGAAAGAAACCTTAGTCATCTTGCAGAAGCACGGAGACCTGTGGTTTCAGGAAAGGAAAAGAAAGATACCCCACAAGATACCACTTCTCTTTCCACTTCTGCTTTTCCAGGGCAAGAGTAGGTCACTTCCACAGATATACTTCTGGGCATTGCCACAGAGAGAAGAGACACTACTGACAAACCTTAAAAGGACTGCACTGACAAACATGCTTCGGTAGAAGATGCAGAGATGCCTTGAGGGACAAATTTCCTCTTTTCTTACCACATTTAGGAAAGAACAAACCTGTGAGAAGCCATATACAGTACTAAAAGCTACAGGTAACGTCACACAAGTCTATTAAAAGAAATACCATGTAAACCATGAGAGACTCAGTTCCTTTCTGTGCAATCACAGCTAGTGTGTGCATGTCAGATACCAAGAGGACAAGACCACAGACTGGGACAGAGGACATGTCTCCTCTTACATCTACTGACCCATTGGGCCCTGCTCTCATTTTCTTAGTTTACAGCTGGAGCAAATAAAGCAAGGATAGCCATTTCTGAACTATTACACATTTATGGCTTCAGATTCAAGCCAAATGCATATCTAAGTGTCTGTGATTGCAAACTCACCACAGCTCTACTAAAGCTTCAAGACTTATGCATGCAACTCATTCATGGAGCAGGCTGAGGACTGCCACAGAAAGTAATTACTATTGCCCAAGTGGTGAGAAAACAGGTAAAGCAAATCCAGGCAGGTTTTGAGCATGAATTCTTTGCTTGGCTGCCTATTTACAGATTACCTCTCATTCACGAGTAACCTCACATGTGTGCATTATTATATAAGATTTTGCACTGTGAGAGCATCTAAGGACTTTAGCCCCAGCTCAGCACTGCAGTGCCCAGCACACCAACCAATGTGACAGAGCCACCAAGTTCTCTGCCCCAAAAGACTTGTGCTCTCAAACATAAGGCAAGGAACAATGTTTGGACCAGCCTGCAGTGGCCAAACTTCCTGTCATCCCTGCTGCTCCAAAAGTTACCACCACAGATGTCCTTCAAGAAAAGACTATGAGAAAAAGGTGCAGAGCAAACACTGAGGCTCAGGGATAGTTGTCACAGATGATAAGTTGTGAATTATTTGAATGGAAAGTTTGGTAAGTCTGCAGCATACTGGTAGGGGAGCACAAGCTTCAGCTGTGTAGGTACCTTCACATTTAAGTGTTAAATGCTGGGGTTGGTGAGGTCAGGAGTTTTCAGCTTGGGGTCTCTGCTGATACCCAAGTATATGTACTCTTTTTCAAATGGTCACAAAAAGATAAAAGTGAAAAGCACCACTTATATTAGCTGTTTTTTCACTGGAAACTCAGTAATCTGCCAGCTAAAGAAAGGTGAGGGCCATCACACTAGTGGATTGTTGCTCACCAGGACAGACGGCAGCATAAATGACCCAAATGGGTGTGCAAGCCAACAAGCAACAGTGCTCCCAGCACAAAAAGAAAAAAAAAAAAAAAAATGAAATAACACATCCCAGTTGTTAAATATTGTCCTAAGCAAAGTTGTGTCAAAATTATTTCTTTTTTACCTCAGTCACTCATCACAAAATTCAACACTGAAGACTGTAGCTCACTTTTCTTCCCTCTCACCAGATGATTGGTGTCCAGTGGTTCCAAACAGACAGGATATGTTTTGGCCTTTCTTTCAACACTAACATTGAAGAGACTGGAAAGACATCACTGGGATTAATTTAAGCAACCACTGAAACCTGAAGCCCAATGATTATCTGAGCAGAAAAATTGAAGACTCATGTGCTGGCACACAGATGAATCTGCTTTCCCCCTTTAAGAAGAAATATGTCACTGAATGAGACTAGTTATTGACAGAGAAAAGCAGAACAATGATAGATGTAGTGATTCTGACACTAAAACATTTTACAGCCATACTGCACTTGAAAGGCAGCAAAGAAGCAAGTCCCTACAGACCTTCCAGCAGCTTCTTGGCATCAGCTTCACTGAGGAGCTCTATCTGTACACCTCTAGCAAAGACAAACTATCAACAAAAAAATACCTTGGAAAAAAAACCAAAGACCTTGAATTAATAAGAAATCTATAAGCTAAAGGCTACAAGCTACTGCCATAAATAAAAAATGACAGGATGATAGCCACTAATTCCTACCAAAGGAAATATAACAGAATGATTGTAGGCCAAGTTGCCTACTTTTTATGACTTTATCTCTATTAACAGAGTATTAATTAAGACTTCCTTTTCATAATTTTATTGGAGTATTGATTAATGCTTTCTCTTCATTTTCCTGAAGTCACCTACAAAAGCTAGGTAATCTCTTTTGCTATTTATTTCTCACTGTATACATCAAAATAAAAATGTAAAGAATACCAGGCTTGAATTCCCAAGCTTAATTCTCGAAGGGCTCCTGGATGACCCACTCTGGCATTAACCAGAGATATTCCTTTGGCAAATCTCTTAACAACAGTCAGGCAAATGCAAGAATACATGAGACATTTATATTAAAAAATGTGAGTCCTTCCACCAGACTCAACTTACTATAAGCACATGTGGGTATCTGTTGAATCAAGACCACTCAAAGAAACAGAAAACCTCTGTTCATACACCACTTAAAACACTATATACACCCTTACACATATGTCTATATGAAGCAAGTCCAGCTGAAAATTGCCCTAAGCTTCCAGCAGGGAATACTTAAGCACACAGAATTTCTTTGAGAAACACTACAAAGCTTCATGGCCCTATAAGCCCTATGTTCTTCCATCCCCATGTTGCAGACATGTCCCAATCCCCTAAAAGATGGAAATATCCTATAGCTTGACCTCCTAAGAAAATGCATTAAGTACAATTAAAGTCTCCACTTTTCATAAAAACAGAGCAGACCTGGCACATATCAACCTTGCCTCCTGACCACATGAAGCACTGTGTCCAAGATTATCTGTTCATTTCACTATAAGGGTGGCTGGCTTCCCTTCTCTTTTGGTCTCCCACTCTTTCCAGACTTTCATATTCATAAAAGAGGACATATGGTCTGAAGATAACTGTTTGAAGAACAAACTTTCTTCTAGAACATCTAAGACTGCAGAGATTTGAAGTTATTTTTCTTCTCCCTGTTTTTATCCACTGTTTAGCCCTTTGTGACTTTTCTTCTCTGCGGCATCTTGCAAAACTGTAATTTTACTGATTTTTCAATCAGTAACATAATAATATATTTCTTTTTATCCAATAGAATAATTGTGATAAACCAGCAATGATGGCAGCAAAGTTTAGTGTCCACAAAGCTTTTACCCTCCCCACTTCAGGGACAATGGGTGAATGTGCCCCCTTTAAATTCTCTTTTCTATAACTAAAGCCAGGGGACAATTCCTTCCCCCATTTATTTATTTTCAATAACCCCTTCTGCTAATAATGACTACTGTGTTAAATACTGTATTTGCTTTAAAATAGATCTTAAAATCTGGGTTTTCAACTGGTTGAACCACCTTGTGAGCATGTGACTAATTAGGACATCCCTACAGCCTAGGTGAGTAGCTGACTTCCCACAGCCAGACCAGGTGATATCAGGCACCTGTAAATATTTGTTCACATTCATCCAGCTGTCCATAATTTTCTTCTCCTTTGAGCCACATAAACACTGAGTAAGGGGCAATCCACCAGGACCCCCTTCCTCTACTCTCCTTCCTGGTGCTGTGGATGTTTCACCCTCTGCTTTGCACTCTAAGATTGCCCACATCAGCCTGGACCACCCCACTGGACAGGGACTACTTGCAAAGCCTTGCCAGGAGTAGCAGGCACACCAAGTGGATGGAAATCTTCACAGGGGTGCTGACCTGCTCCTGACTTCACAATCCAGAGCATCTCAACAGCACCCTCAGATTGAGCAATGTGTACAGGTTTCCCTGAGCAGAGACAGCGGAGACAAAGGAGGCCCTTCAGGGAAACCCAAAGAAAACACTCGGCTTTCTCTTAATGCCAGCTATTGTTATTTCATCTGTCAGTGAAAAGGAAACTTGTTTGGGCACTGCAATATGCACAAGCAGGAGAGCAAATATTTAATGCCTGTCTGCCAGAGTGGGAGCCAAGGACATGGTCCAGTTCCATGCTGGAGCGTGGCTGGAAGGCTCAAGGGCAGGCTAAGGACTACTGGCATCCAAAAACCACATCATGAATCCTTTGAGTAAAACACATCCCCTATAAGTAAAGCAATTTTAAAAACAGGAACAAAATAAACAGCCCTCCCAAAAAACCCAACCCCCACCCCCAAAAATACAAAAAAGTCCCACCGTACAGAACTTCACTGCAGCATCACATGGAGCTTTACAGAACTTCAGTTACTTCTTCAGAATTCAAACACAATAAATTAACAGGCAATTATAAACCTTATTTATGTCAAGTTGATCACTTTGTAAAGGGACATAAATAATAAACTGTATGCATTGCTATTGGCACGGTAGCAGGACTCTGTAACCTCATGCACCCAAGGATACTGTTAACATAGGATAAGTAGACATGATATATTTATTAGGCCATTAAGCCTTTCTCCCAATGACCTGGAGAAAGGCTGCTGCATCCAGAAATTTGTTTCTTCCATATTTCTTGCATGTAGAAAGATATTCATGGGTATTATGACCAAAGTGGAAAATACAATTATAACCTGTTAAAAAGTGAATATTAATTTTTCTTCTTTAGCTAAAGGTTTTGCTATACTTGCAATAGGGCTTTTTTAAAGAACAAAAAAAGTTTCCATTTTTAAAAAAGAAATACTCATTTTATAGCCCCTCAATAATAAGACTCTGCTGCCAAAACTCGAATACACAGGCAGTACCCAGCTTGTTCTGATGCTAATAATACATTTTAAGTTTTACTCCAGTGAAATACATGTAAGTTTTAAGCTCCAGTGAAAACACAGTCCTTGCAGTTTCACTCCTTCCCAGGAGCCTCTGAATACCCAGTGAGAGAAGACATTGCAGCACATGCAACTGCAGGGCAGCAGATAAGCAGGAGTTACTGGAGCTGCAGTTACTGATGAGGATGGACACAGCAACACAACTGCCCTGCTACCAACGTGGGAACTGAGACACACTCTGAGCCACAGAGCAGCCCCAGCACATACCTTTATTCCCCTTCTGCTGGCACCAGAAGAAGGAATCAGCCTGCCTCGTGGCCAGCCCAGTCCTACAACCACTGTGGTTTAGGCCATGTAATTGTGAAAGCCATTGGGTGATCATCCAAGAGGCCATTCTGCTCTCTCAAAGGGATTCCCCATACTGGGGCCAGTGATGTATAGTCCTTCAGCATCCTCATCCTCCTCCAAAGACATGCATGAGCCAGTGTATGTACCCTCTGAAGCACTAACAGTTACCAAAAATGCTTTAAAGCTAAAGCTTCTGGAATACACCCAAACCAAGCTCTTCAGGTAGAAGCATTTTACACAGTCACAGTATAAAGATTCTGTAAAGAAGCAGACTGGGAGTTGTTATCCAGAGCTTAAGTGAATTGGTTTGCACTTCTAAAAGAGAAGTCTTTGATACACTTGCATGTCTCTTCATTAATAATCTGATGGTGGAATTAAAGGTTAAGCTAAAAGGCTGCTGTGTTTTACTCCAGCTTCTGCTATTTTGGTACCCCATCCTGTCCCCATGTTGAAAAACAACAACAAAGTCTCATATTGCATGGATGAGAATTATATCCAGCTCCAGAAAACACACTACAGAAGTCATTACACAGAATAGTAACTTGCTTTGTAAGAAAACCAAATATGGCTTAATAAGTGCTGATGATAATATTACACCATTGCTTTTCTGTTACAGGGGAAAAAATGCAACTAGAAGAACCACTATTCAGATTCCCTGGGTAGTTATTGACCTTTGAATGTATGCTCAATTGCTACTGTGGGCTCAGAACAGGACCCCAATTTAAAAAGGAGGCATGAAGACCTGCTCAAATATCAACATTAAAACACTTTGTTTCATCAAAATATGTGTGTTTGTACATTCTTTACATTCAGATACTTCTCATCACAGGTTCTCAGGTGAAATCCCAGGTCATAAATAGAGGGATCAAGTACAGTGGACAGAAGAAAGCATGTTTATATATTAGGTGAAGGGATTTTATTCCAAGAATGTAATATCCTTAAAAATCTTTCCAGATCTGGCCCACCCAGGAAGCAGTTTCAATACTGTAAACCAGAGACTGCAATAACACTCCCAGCAGTCAACATCATTAGAAAATAATCAAAACATTTATGTTTTTGTATTGAAAACAAAGAAGAAAAAGTTTGGAGACAGCTTCAGTTTTCAGAATCCTGTTAAATTTCTGTTATTGCAGAAAACCATTAAGAAGTTCCTTCCATCCTCATATTTCACAACCTCAGTTTCTGCAGAGCAAACCACCATCTGGTTGCAGCTTTTATTTTCCCTGAACACTTCAGGCTTTCTTTGACTACTAAAAGAAAAGAGAAGAGAAGCCTGCCTATCATGTTTGCTGTAGCCAAGGGAAGGAGTGATGTTGCTTGGGAGGCAGTCTTTGATGCCAGGAGTTTTGGAGGACGCCCAATCCACCTGGGTTGCACCTTTTCTGCTACACTCTCCAAAAGAGTGTCTAAAATGCAGACAAGAGTGCGGTAATGCTTTGGCACAGCCTGTTGGGGGTCAAGCTGTGATTCTCCTGGCCTGCAAAAAGGAGGAGAGATTTACCATCCAAAATCATGGCCTGAGGAAACAGCCCCAGAATTGCTGGGAGAGAGCACCACCTTTGTTATTACTGACTTTACAGAAGAGCTGAAACAAAAACCTGCCAGTCAAGCCCAGGGACAGCAGTGCTTTCAGACACAGCTGACCCTTCCTAGAGCCCTTCTCTGTGCACTAAATGCACATTTCTCCAGGCTCAGGGGCTGGAGCACCTCTCTCATAGGGACAGACTGAGAAGACTCTGGGGAGGCTTTCTAGTTCCTTTCAGTACCCAAAGAAAGCCTGCAAGAGAGCTGGAAAAGAGACTTTTCACAAGGGCATGTAGTGACAGGACAAGGGAAATTCCTTAAACTGAAAGAGAGTAGGTTTAGCATAGATACTAGGACAAAATTCTTTACTGTGAGAGTGGTGAGGTGTTGGAACAGGTTGTCAAAAGAAGCTACTGATATCCCATCCCTGAAGTGTTTAAGTCAGGTTGAATGGAGCTCTGAGCAACCTGGTCTAGTAGAAGGTTCCCTGGCCATGGCACAGGGGTTAGAATGAGATTATTGATAAGATCCCTTCCAACCCAAGCCATTCTGTGAATCAAAATTCATTTAAAGTAAAATTTTAAACCGTGGCAATACGCATAGAAGGTCTGTACTCTGTCAACTAAAATCATTACAGTTTGGTAAGTAAAGTATTTAACAACATGCCTCTTACTAGCAAATTTCAAAGATGGACAAAGGGGAAACACAATTGAGTTTTCATGCCACAAAATGGCAAAAATGAGCAGGCAGAATGGAGGTGCCTGTGACTAGCAGCTCCATGGCTATCCACTGCATGGCCCCTGGACACCTCATCCACCTGAGTCTTCTTCAATCCAAAAATGACTATGTAATAAAGAACAGTGGAACAGATGGAAAGGTGATTTAGTGACTGGTCTGGTGGCACATGATGCTGGCAGCCCAGGAGCCCATGTCAGTGCTGTGAATAACACCTGACAAGGCCTTCATTCAGTGCACACCCACTGTGCTGCTCCCCAGCAAAGACAAGGGCCCTTTGAGGAAGGGAATGAGGAGCATTTAATTAAAGACCAGACCCTCATGCACAAACAAAGAGATGGAGAGAGTGAGAGATGTCTTGCTTTGTCAAAGCCCCATGGCCAAGGGCTGGTTCCCTTGCAGCACTGCTTTTCACACAGAGCATGCACTTAACTTGCAAGGCTGCATGACTTATCTGCCACCGGAAAAGATGCTTTCCTATACAATGGTGCTCTTTGTGGGGAAGAAGGAGGTGGGGAGACAGTTCTAGCTGGCTATTAACCTTATAAATCCTTCCCTTGAGTTGCACAATGAATACCATAGATCTGTGTATTTGACTTTGCTTGTTCAAGAGAAGCTGCTTTGAGTGAAAAAAATGAAATTAAATAAGCCGTATCTTTCCTTCCCTTGTGCTTTTTTTACTTTCACAATACATTTTTGATGACTAGCACTAGCCTTGCAGGCCATCCACAGTTTTCTTTAAAGTGCAGAAAGCAATTCTGACTAAGAGTTCATTCCCACAACACAAGCACAAACCACACACAGAGAAATCAGGCACTTTATATGCAGTCCATACTCATTTAGCTCCTGTCTCTGTCTCCCCAGCCTCTGAAAGCTGCTTTTACAGATTACATTAAAGGCCCAACCCAACACTTGTGAGCAGTGAAGTTCCTTACTCAGAGCTGGGAGTAAATTCATAAGCACTTCAGTCTGGCCATAAGCTTAAGTTTAGCCCCTTTTTTTTTTCAGGCTGCAATAACCACCTCACAGATATAAAAAGTGCTTAGTGAATCTCTAAATGGCTCTAAGTTGGAGTGATATAGAGGGGGAGGGAAAAAAAAACAATTGTAGTTTAAATCCACTGAATTTTCCATGGTAATACCACAAGGCATACAAAATGTGTAGTTGAGTGTGTGGTAAAGTCAGAAGTTTTATTACTATGAAACCTAATGCTCCCTCACTGAAAAGAAATTTTCATTATATAAAGGAGATAATTGGGAGGCAAAAAAGGAATTCATGATTTAAAAACGTCTATAGATGAATAACATTTAATGTCCAACAGTCTACACTTCACCATAATCATCCACTAATGACTCCAAAACTTATTGTGAAAATTACCGAACTTTAACTGGTGGGGTGTTAATTTAATTTTTTGGTGGCATGAGAGGATATGGCAGGGAGAGAAAAGAAAGGGAGCACTTAGCTCCAACTCCCAGCGTGGCAAAAAAAGTTTCCCCCCTACGCTTGGCCAAGCAGGAACAATGCACAACAGCCCAGCCCTGCCGACTGTGCTGAATTATAACTCTTGCTAGTTAGTTTAATTATCGCACATACATTTCTTAAAAACTCCATCTGAACATCAGCTTCTAATTGGAGAAATTGCTGTGGGCATGGCCAAAGGGTTATTATAAAGTTTGCTTGAAAAGAAGTGACCAATCTTTACAAAAGGGCATGGCCCTTCTGTGAAGCGTATGAAAACCTCTCAAAGATGCCCATTGTCCATGACACAGAAATCAAGAGCAAGAGATACAGAAGGAAGCCTCATCTGGGAGCACAAAAGGAGATGAAGACATGAAAATGAGGTGGAACATCCTGCTACACTGACAGCACCTACCACAGAAGAGCTGAAAGGTTTAAAAAAAAAAAAAAATCAGCTTCCAGGATGACAAATATTAGTGAGTGCAAAGAGAAGGTGTGTCAGAAAATCTTATTAAAATACTAACGCTCATTAAAGACTTAAGTTGCAAAAGTTGTGCAAAGTTCCAAGAGAGCTTCCGAAGACAATGAATTTCATCACTGGACCTATAGATTTGCATAAGACTTCCTTGACCCCCTAAATCAACATATTAAGCAAGTACTGGTTTGGGGATTCTGTTTATTCAAAGACTACTTACGTTTCCCAAAGTTTCCCATCTGCCAACTTAAAAACCTCGATACACCCAACGATTTCCTAATACCCAAATAACTTTGATCACTGCAAAACTGGTCACAGAGCAAGCTTTCATGGTGTAACCATTTAGTGAAAGAAAACTGCCAGAGGAGTAAGTTTAAAAGTCACACATGAATCACTTCATCCCCCGTACCCTCCAGCCCTAAGATGTCAATGCTATAAGCAAGTTTCTCATGTGCTTCATATCCTGCTGCATTTAATTCTAATGTCTAATTGTATAATTCAAATCTTCAGACACTGGAATCTCATGTGGATTTTAGTCCAGCCACTTTGTGGTTCAGGTACACCTGCACTGAGGACAATAGGACTGTCCAGTCCCTGTTAACTACAGACTATACTTTTATAAACTTTTCATTATCAAGCCAGGATGACTTAAAGTGAGAAGACTATTTAGCAGTGAGTCTCTCCTAGTTACATTTTACAACTCTAGCAGCAGAAAACATGCTATGCACACTAGAGGTTTAGTATTCCATCCTCCTCACCAGCTACTTTTCCCTCCCATTATTATCTCCACAGCCACCACAACCCACCAGAGCCAAGGCTCTGGACCACAGTGAAAAAGAAACACCAGCAACATGAGCAGAAAGGTTTGAAAGTCAGGCTGCAGTTGTGATTTCTGGGTCATGTTAGCAGTTAATATAAGGGAAGGGAAATGTCATCCAAGGCTCTCTACTATCTGTGCATGGAGAATGAGCAGCTGAGGACAGCTTTCTGTCCCTTGTCCCACGCTACACAGCAGCAGGAGGTTGGGATGCTCCCCCCACACCACCCTGGGGCAGGCAGCTGGTCATCCAGCAACTCCATCCCAGCTGGACTCCAGGGGCAGGTGAGGGAGAAATCTGCCCCCACCTGTCTGCAAAGGGATAGCCAGCTGAGAAATGAGACAAGCACCAACCCAACAACTTATCACAGCACTGCCCACTTATTCCAATGACCCTGGGGTGCAGAAAAAGACCCCTGGTCAGTCCCCCCATGCACCCCGCCACTGCCCATGGCAACCTCTATTCCCACCACAGCATGGGGACTACCAGCTGGACCACAGCAAGAGAAAACAACAATGTCACCTTCATCAAAACACTGTGGCATTTTTCCCCCTTGACCTTACCAGTTATTTATTAACAGGAGTAAAATATTACTATTCTGAAACTCCCAGCAGGCAGGTTTTCCTATCAGCCTAAGATACCAACCACATTTTTTAAAGCTGAAAAGGATTAGGACTTTTTCTCTATGTATTGTTTGCTGCTTTAATGAAACAAAGTAGATAATAAAGTGTGAGAGAGTTCTTCAGTAAGTCACAGCCATTCACACATTAGGTACCTAATTATGTTGAAAATACAATTACATGCATTTAAGCAGATGTTCATGCCCACAGGCCAACCCTATTATTTTGACAATTCTTTAACTTTACAGTAAGTGCAAGTTGAATCTATTTAGATACCAGACCTGAATTACCATTCTGGGAGTGGAAAAAAAAACAGTGGAAGAAGGTAAAAGTCAATCAGTTCCTCCCATCACATTTAGCACAGCTAAGACACTACAAAACAGGCAAGACTCCAACAGGTCCCTGCTCTTCTTTCAAAGCCTTTAATCAAATGCTGAGAGGCATTTGCTATTTTTAAAGCCAAATGAAAAACTCTGGCTCCAGTCTTTTGTAAATTTGCAGCAAAGATAACCCCCCAAAGGAATGCATATTATTTGCACACCGGTGAGTTTACTTATTAACGTGAACTTCTAGCAAAAGTTTTGTTTCCATATTTTAGGCCACGAAGACCTGTTTACATTCCTTGGGTGGCTTTACTAAAGTCAAGGTCAGAATGCACCTCTCCACAGCCCTCCTGGAGGGCTGAAGAATGTCACCCAATGAGTAGGGTCCAGAAACACCCCAAAAATCAAACATTGACCCTGATACTCCATTAGGTGCCAGGGCCAATTCAAAAGCTCTTCATCCTCCACCCAACAGCAGCCAAAAAGCCCAGATGAGCTGGGCTGAGCAGCAAGCACTAACCACTGCCCAGCTTCTTCCATCCTCCAAAAAGTGGTGGACCACACAAAAATTCTCTATCACAAGAACAGCATTAACCACCTGGGCAACACTGTCTTGTCATCCGAGGTTCAAAGGAAAAATTGCTATTATGAGGAAAAAAGGCCCATCAGTTCATTGTTAACAGAGCAACTTGTCTTGGTCTCCCCTCTTAGCACAGACAAAAAATCGTAATATTCAAGTAAGTCCAATGGGGAAATAGTGAGTGGCAGACAAGTGTCTGACAACTCTGCAAGAGACAAGACTGCTAATAACTAGAAATGATAAGAGTCTGCATAGCTTGTTCAAAAGGACAAAGGCAGCTAAAAACATTCAAAAGCCAGATTAAAAACAGGAAACTGGGAAACATCAAGTATTTATGTTCTATTCTTTTCAGGAACCTTACTCAGCTGATTTTTAAAAAATATATGCAAGGAAGCATCCTGTTTTAAATGTCTGAAACTCCCACCACAGAGAGAGCATCTCTAGCTTTGTGACCTGTTCATGGTACCTTGCTGCATAGGACACAGATGATATAAATTGCGGAAAGGACAGATTGCCTCAGCATCACTGCAGCAGCCATGGCAAGTAATTAAGCCAGCTATAAAGCAAATTCTCACAATTTTCCTTCTCTCTACAAGAGAAGCTGCACATTTCAAGCTGTGATGAATGTTGAGTTGCCTTACATCCTAAGAAAAACCTCCACTCTATTACTCTTCACAGCCCTCCAGTATACCCACCAAATAGCCACAGCTTTACAACTTAGGGTTTGGAGGTGGTGGTGGAGGGATTGGGCTGGTTTCTTGGCCATGTCTGTTGGTTTTTCTCATGGCAAAAAATGTGCTGAAACAGTTTTGTTCTCCATGCTAGGATTTCTTCATTTCCTAGAGAAATTTCAGGATGCGGTGTGCTTTGCCCTAGGTCACTGCACACTGATAGGAATCACACCGTAACTCGAAACCTCAGCCCACCACGGCATGAGAGACTTGCCCTTTACAGCCCCAAAAGCCACCTGCCTACATCGCAGGAACCCGCATGTTACTCATCTCCCACTACTACTCGGCGTGAAAGACACCTTCACAGCAGCGCCGGGATACAAGTTTGATCTAGCGCGTAGAGCCGAATATAGAGTAAAATATTGCTTTAGCACGCCTGGAAATACTAAACAGAACTTTTAACTCCCGAGCCAAGCAGCTCCGGCAGCACGCTGCGGGCGGAGCCGAACCATGCGAGGCCAGCGGGCATTTCATCCTGCAGGGGGTATATTCCAACTCTTCCAGTTTGTGTTTTTACCCTCGCCCGCTGAAGGAACGGGGGAACGCGCCTCTAACCGAGCGCACAGCCGTGGCCGGCAGCTCTCCCGGAGAACACCACTTTATCCGCATCCCCGTAATGCCACCGCTGCCATCCCGGCTCTGGGAACTGAACCCCGCTCCCCGAGCCCCCAGTGCCCCGGGCAGCTCGGCGGGCCCGGCCCGGCCCCAGCACCTACCCAGGCACTTGATGTGGAAGCCGCTGGGCGGCTTGAGAGATCGGCGCGCCCAGCCCTGCCGCAGCACCTCCAGGTGCTCCTCCTTGCCCTGCACCAGCAGCACCTGCTCGTCGATCCAGCCCAGGAAGAAGGTCTCGGCCACCGCCGCCGTGGCGCGCCGGTCCCAGAAGTGCTGCATGTTCTCCCGCTTGAAGTCGGCGAAGATCTCGTAGCCGATGCGGTGGCGGCCCAGCTCCGCCGCCGGCCCCGCACCGGCCCCGGCACCGGCACCGTCGGCCCCCGGCCGCCCCCCGGCCGCGGCGTCCAGGACGATGGCCAGGGAGTGCGGGGCGATCTGCAGGCACCGCTCCGGCCTGCGGGGCATGGCCGCTCACCGCCCGCCGCCGGGCACGGACACGGACACGGACACGGACATAGCCATACCTGCCCGGGCCGCGCCGCCTCCCGGGCCGGCCGTCCGCACTCCGCGCCGCTCCGCCCCCGCCCGGCCCGGCCCGGCCCGGCCCGGCCCGCTCCGCCCCCGGCACACCCCCGGCGGTCCGGGATCCCGCCGCTGCCGCCCGGCGGGAAGCCCGCACACCCTGCAGCCCGCCGCTCCCGCTTCCATGTCCCAGCACGGGAGCACCATCCCTAGAAAGGAAACGAGCCCGGTCACTGTCCCAGCCGGTGGTTTAGGCTGCCCGGCACCATCTCCCCTCCCCACCTTCGGGAGACCCTCACCCTTCCCTTCCACGAGTGAAGCATTCCCCAGCCATATCCAAATTATCCCAGCAATAATTCCTCATGGTTTTGTTTCTTCCAATGGCTACACATCTCTAAGTAACATACACAGTGAGCAGCATTGACCCTGCCGTGTCCAAACGCCTCTCTCTTCACTCGCTCTAATCTTGAGTATCATAGTGGTACAAAATGTGGAGCAAGTGTAAGCTTCATTCCTAACTGCTGTTTCTTTTTTCCAAAAATTTAATATTTTGCCTCCTCTGTGTTCTGGATCACCAGTTGTCTGTGAGGCTCAAGGGAGGGCTCAGCAAAACTGAGCAAGGTACAAGCAGAGCTGGAGGGGCCCTTGCAGGCAGTGCAAGGCTGGTGGTGCATCAAGGTTGTGGATGGCTGCTGAGCCACAGATGCTGGCAGCAAAGTGCTGGTCACGCTTGTGAGAAGGCAGATTTAGGAACCCTCAAACCCACAGCAAAACTGAATCTCAGTTCTGAAATCAGGGCTTGAGTTTCTGACTGGTCTGTAGCTGTTGGACGCCTTGGTGATGTGTAAACTGTGGGTGGCCTCAGCAGCAACTCTCACCTTGCCCAGGGAGCAGGGCACCATGGCACTTGGGCCAAGGGCAGTGAAGTATGAGATTGCAGCAGAAAGACAAATGACCCAGAGAAGAAAACTGTAGAGAAGCAGGGGCGAGAGCAGAGGGAGAAGAGAGGTAAGAGGTGGGAACAGGCAGCTGCAGCTCTGCCAGGCAGCAGAGAGCCTCAACACTCCATGCTGGGCACAAATGACTATGTTTTACCTGTTGCTTCTGAGTTCACTCAGATCAACACCAGTTGACATATTTGGCCCCCTTAAACTATGATCCATTTAGTTCTAATCTCATTCAAATCCTGTGGCACTTTCCAGCTGGCTTCCTCCAATTCCTTCTCTGGCTTTCATTCAGTGCTGTCACTGTACTGTGGAAGGTCAAATTTACCAGTATCCCAAAGAGTTTTTCCAAGAAAACAAGTAGTATGAAACCCATGGGTTTCCCAAAGGGGAAATCAGAGGTTAAATAAGTTACCCAGAAGCAACACTGTGAATCATTTTGAGCCAGGAGCAGAAAGTACTAATACTCAGTTTGCAAGTCTCTATCCCTTTCCAAGTCTCCAGCACAGCAAGATCTCAAGAGGCCCCTCACTGCAGCCAGGAATAGTTTTAATGTTGCTGCTGGAAATCAGGATTTCAAAGGAGCTATTTTACTAAGCTTTGCAAGAGGGCCCCCCCTGGCACCCTCATTGTCCTCCAAAACACTTCCCAAAGTTCAGCTGAGCCACTGGTTGTCTGTTGAAAAACCTAGTCTTAGTGTGTTGAAACTACTGTCATGATCTTGTCATATTCATGTTATTCTTACCTTGTGCCTTCCTTCTCTGCATTATATCAGCCTTTTATCTTGCCCATCATACTTGCATTTCAGTTCTCTGGGCAGGGCTCACCTTTGTGTTGCTTTTATGTGGAGCACATCACATTGACATCTTAACTGCTGAGCAGAGTCGCCAGGTAACTTCAGGGCTTGGAAGAGTTTTCATTTTTATTCCTACCTGCAGAGCAAAGGAGCCAAAATTAAGCCCTTTAACTGCTTTAGGCTTTTGCACCAGATACATCCTGAACACCTGGATGTGGAGCCTCACACTTTGCCTACAGCCCCCAAATCCTAAGTGCTAGTCAAATGCTGCCACTGACATAGACACAAGTTCAGTGTGTCGGCCTTTGGTCACAGCAGAAGTGTAGCTCTCTCCATTAGCTGGGCTCTTTTTCCCTTCAACACTGATTTCTGAAGCAATTGGTGTGGCAAAATATGCCACACAGTCATTTTCCTCCTCCTTGCAGTAAGGTTTTTGGACTGTCAACCTCTTCCCTACTCCTGGCTTGTTCTCCTGTAAAGGCAAGTCCTCAGCCTGCTTGTCCTCTCCCATCCTGCTTTCAGCACCTCTTCCCTCACAGCACTCCAGGCCTCTGTGCTCACAGGCTGGACCTCCTCCCTCCCTCCCACCCTTCCTTTCCTTTTCAGCATCCTGCCCCTCTCTGCAGCTTGCACACATGTAGTGTCACACACAAGTGTGATGACAAGGCAATGAAAGAGGGCATGCAATAATTTGTCCAACACTTGTCAGATGAAGCTGTGGCACAAACCAAAATACACTGTGTGCTAGGGGTTAGGTGCTGTCCCCACAGAACCCAGTGCCAGGATTGCCTAAGCAAGATCTTGAGGGCCTGGTTAAGAAATGCCCAGGACTAGGGGATAGGCTGTGGACAACAAATATCTAACTGAGTAAACTGTTCATCATTCATTACTTCCCTTTTTTCCCATCTCCTGATGGAGTCAAACATTTTTATCCTCAGAATTTGGGATGTTTGCTTTATTTTTGTTTATTTACATTTTTTTGCTTGTGGGTTTGCTGTTGAGTAGCATCTCTTTCCTTTTCATTCACTCACTTCAAGGGACTTGTTCCAAAATAATAACATCTATAGCCAGGCTAAAGCCCATCTGGTATTTCCCAGTAGAAATATAAGTGAGAAGACAGCCTGCAATCTTCGTATGGCTAAATTATGAAAGTGGGTGAAGTGGAACTCCTAAGTGCCTCTGAAGTGTTTGGAAAGGCAGAAGTTTATGTTGCTAGCAGGACAAAACCCCTGAAGATCTAGACAGGTTTCTTTGAAATACGTCAGTGGTGCAGGAGGTCTGCAGCAAATGGTGTTGTTCATTCTGGGTGGGAGCAGAAAGCCAAACAAACCTGACAGAGTTGTGTTCTCTGGCTGTCTGTACTGACCCATAGCTCATGAGTGGCACATCTGTCTGTTGCAAACATTGCCTCATTAAAAACCTGCTGGGAAGAGGGTATTCTCTCAGAATTAATCTGAGGCCACAGAATGGAAAAGCAAGGCTGAGGTGGAATGGATAGTGATTATGCATCCCTGAATTGTACATAATAAGGCAGGTTACAGAATTTCACAGCCTACACAGGATGTCAGCCAGTGATCTGCTTCAGATGCAGTACACAGGCAGTACATCAGCAAGTGCCTTCCAGGAAAGGTTTTGACAGACTATTTCCTATCAGAAAATTATTTTTAAATCTCTCTAGTCATTTTATACAAGCAGAAATGGTACCTTCCCTCCCACTGTCCATCCAGTGTTGCCCTCTGTCAAGACAGTCCTGGATGCTTCCCAGCCCAGTTGTCTCACTCCTGGGAAGAAGCTTCTCTAATCATTATGTGGGTCTTCAGGTGTTGAAGCATGTTTGGAACAAAACCACCAGCTACAGGATGCTCTTTTAAGACATTTCTGACAGGATAGTTTTTGAACATACCTGCATGTAGAAGGTTGACTGAAGCTTGAGACTCACGCTAGTGATGCACTCACACAGCTCAGTGCAACTGCTGCTGTCAGAAATGGCACTGACTGCAGCCCTAATGAGACCAGAGCATGCAGACCTCAATAACAAATTTTGAGAAGAGTTACACCCTCCTCCTGCCCCATTCAAGACTTATGTGATCCTGGCTAGACTTACCTAGACATGGAGTCAATGCAAGCTGGGCCTGGTTTGCTGCTGCAGGTGTGCAGGAGAAGGGCTAGCAGCAGGTGTGTTGGTAACACATGGGCTGGATGCTGCTCTTCTTGTCACTGTGAGAAAAACCAGAAGTAATCTTAGAAAAGTGAATGTTCTAAAACAGCAGGTCATGAACATTGGTGGGGACTTGCACCTAAGGAAGGCAAAATGTTGTTAGGGACATTCTAGCAGTTGTTCCTTAAAATCCTTCCCAGAAATGTGGCATCCTTTGTAGGTAAATATCGCTCTACATTCACCTAGTTTGCATCACATGATGACACTTATTCGCCACCAAGAACTCCTAAAACACTACCTTGTTTAGCTTCACCCTTTTGTTTTGGTAACCAGTTTTTGGAATACAGGAATAATAGTATTTCCCACATTTGTGAAGTCCCCTGAGGCCTGCTATTAAAAATCAGGAATGGCTGTTTCACTGTCTCTGCTCTGGTAGGAGCCAAGTACTTCTGTGCTCAGTCCTGTCCTGCCATCCTCCACCAAGAAGCCCTGTTCAGAAATCCTTGTTCAGACAGTGTTCCCAGTGAAGTCAATGGGAGTTTCCTGTGTGAAGAGTGATGAGCTGGGTCCAAACTAAACACCCAACTAATAAACAGAGCAGGAAATAGCTGACTGCATCATTTTTAAGCTCTGTGCTTTTACCTGACTCAGACACGCTGGCATCAAGAAGGATCCTGGGGGCAGGATGCGACCCAAGGGAGGAGAGGAGATCCCAGGTTAGGGGCAGGCGTGTCTATCTTCCTCTTGAGGAAAATCTTTGGCAAGAGTGTTAAGCCTTTGCAGCTAGGTGAGTGCTGCTTGGATAGGTGAGCTGGTAGGTAGACTATTATGTATTGTCTGCTTAACAATAGCCTACACATACTGGGGAAGTTACAACTGACTAGGAGGAAAATCACCTCCTAGCAGACACTGAAAACAAGTTGCCAATTTACTCACAGAACATGTGCAATACAGGGTACAGGTTTCTCACATTGAAACTCAGGTGCCTATGTTTAGACATGTATATAGCACAGCACTAAAACACCTGGATAGGAAAGCCCTTTAATTTTATTTATGTATGAATTTGCAAAGAGGGAAGCAAGAATTGCAGATGTTTTTGAAGAAAAACAAAACAAAACAAAACAAACAAAAAAAAAAAAACCCAAAACAAAAACCACTTGGAAACAGCAGTATGGATTAAAGGGACCAGAATAGATTTTCTGCATGGGAAATTCTTGACTGTAAAATAATAGAGGCAAGAGAAGGGTATGTTTATATCTTGACTTTCTACATTTTTCTTTTTAATCTGCTCTCGAATGTATATTTCTCTCTTACCTGCTATGGTATTGATGATTGCTTTTGGCCAGATTACAATCAGACACTAAGGTGGGGGCTTAGATGATGTATTTGACCAAGACAGGATTTATTTCAAGCACTGCAATTGTACTTTACTGAAGCCATAGGGGACTCAATACTTGGAGGAAACAGATGATTTTGATTATGGAAATGGCATACCAGTTTGCCTCCAAAAATATCTGCTTGTCACGTTACCTTGCAAGAACTACTGAAAAACACATTGAGGCATCTCAGGCACTGACATGCAAAAAGAACTAGGGTTTGTTTTTATCATTCCCCTACCAGTAATGGAAAGAGCTTGTGAATGAAATTACCATTAATTTTCATGAGTGCTTTGGAAGAAAGCAATAAAATCTATTTCACCACCATTTTTCATATTTCCTTTTGCAGCTTGTGGCCTGAGCCAGCCTGGTTGATCCCTGGCAGATCTTGTACTGCCAAATTAATTACACCAAAGTCAGACCAAGGAGATCAGAAGTTCTTCCCCAACCTTGGCATTTTAATCTGAAATTTCTCTGCTTTGCATATAATGCTTTCCTCCTACAGTCCCTTCTCATGTAGTACAAGACAAATCCTGTAGGTGCTGGGGGTAGTGCAAAACTGCACTCAGGAGAACAAAATTCCAGTGAGATACCTATACCCCTGAGAGTATGCAAATGTAAATGGCATACATAGACAAAGTGAGATAAAGGGAAATCCTTGTTCATGTAACATGCACAGCCAAGAGCTCCAACTCATATTGGCTCAGTTTTCCTGTAGGGACCCCATTAGACTGTGGGCCAAAATGAGAGAATGATGACCTGTGACTCCACATTTTCATTTGGGAAGTACATTTGGTGCCTAAGGAAGAAAGCAAGGTAGGCAGAGCTGACCACTTCCAAATGAACAATTAAATGAACTCTTCTACCTTCCAGAAGATTTTATTCAGGGGCTGCTATTTCAATGCCCACCTGGGGTAAAAGAAACAAAAATTAAACAGGATTTTGTGACACAAGGCACTCTGCTGGCAGGCTGACCAGCACAGAGTCAGAGCTGGGCATAGCTTTGTAAGCAGCCTTTGCTCTGCCCTGCTGGCAGAGCTGTGGTGACAAGTAGACATTGGTCTGAGCTGAACAGCTCTGATGTGAGCTTGAAAAATGTAGGAGTACCATGTCTCTAAATCAAACTGCAGCTATAAAGAGCTGCATTGGTGGGAACCATGCAGTCCATCCCTGCAGGCAGAGGTGAGAGACTTTCACTGGTGCCCACTGGCAAGGGGGGAGCTGGCATGAGGTGCTTGAAGGACAAGTTGGTGCTTGTTGGCTTGTCTGAGAATCCCTTGGTGGCACAGATCTGGGGAGGCTTTCCCAGATCACAGGGTGGGAAAGGTCTACAGTCATTTGTCTTGTCAATTTTTGGATGGCAGCTTCTTCTTTCTGACTGGGCAAAGGGAAAGCGACTGGTGTTGCTGGTTTAAACTAAAAGTGCTTTTAGATTTTGCCTTGCTCTTCAGACAGACACCCATAATGATACACAGCACAGGGATACAATATATCACGATAGAAGAGGCTCCACCTGTGCCACAGCATTCTTGCTCTTCCTGCTGAGAAGCACAGGGTGAATGATGGGCTTGCTCTCTGTACCCAGCCTGTGACATCTTTCCACTTTCTGTCCACTGATCCACCAACTATGACCAAGTTCAGAAAATGCAACCCAGGCTTACAGCCTCCCTCTGGGACCCCTAAACCAAGGGCTTGTCTTTCCCACCCAAAGAGCTTTGCAGGAACAGGATTTCTGCAACCAAGCACAGGAAAATGCCTGTGGGAAGCAGAACTTGCCCCTACCACAATCTTTGCAGGTAGGGAAGGGCTGGAGGCAGTGAATAATGTTGGATAATATGCCCACCTGGGGTTTTGATTCTCTGCTCTTCTTGCTGCTTTTCCAGACACATCCAACATACCAGCATGCTTTTAACTTATCTAAGCCTTTTCTTGATCAGGATACCAATTTTTGGTGTTTCCTCACTTGATACAGATGCCTCTGGGAAACAACAAAGTATCCCTGAGAAATTAATCACCATAATGTTTTTTTGTTTGTTTGTTTGTTTCCTTTTCCTCTTTTTCCTTCACGGAAATTTCTTACTCAGTTTTCTCAATTCTACAATCTTCTCTCTTTTCACTTCAGGCGTTAAGTTGCTTGCTCTGATGAACTAGATCGGTCAAAGCCATGCTTGGTTTACAAATGAGAGTAAACAGCTGCCTACAACTGCCTACAATAAACAACTATTACTTTTAAAAACAGACCAATACCTGTTTCACTGTGCTGTGAAGCATACCCTTTTGCCCTTTTAACAGGTGAAGGGTGGCAGAATAGCCCAGCAAATACTCATGTGTGCAGGGAGGGAGGTAACAGATCCCTTCTGCAACAGGACCTGCCACAGCTCTTCCAGCACTGGTTTTGTGCCCGTCAGGTGAGTGCCAAGAACTGGCACACATTCAGGTTACTGGGTTGGCCAGCCATCAGCTAGCTTCTTCACTCCTCCATCATTTGCATTTCATTCAGAGCAAAGAGACAAATATGAAGGCTGATGGGCTAGATGCTCACCTTCAGGTCCCCTTTGGCAACAAGGAATTGGTGAAAGGGGTGGTGGGGTGGATGTAAGAGAATTTATTCCTGGTTTAATAGCCCTTCATTAATAGCTAAGTCTTTTGCATAAACAGCAATTTGGCTCCCATCTCCTGAACATTGCTCCCTTGTATTAGACCTTTTATAATAGCTGTAATTACAGTTGCAAGCTCTGCTTTTATTTTATGAGAGCCGAGGTAAGCCTGCCCAATGTCCCAAGTGTTGATTCTCAAGTACAGCCATGTCTGTGAGGCAGTGTCTCCATGCAGCGGGATCTAATGGGCGAGTCACAGCAAAGACCTGCCAGCTTCTTCACCAGCCCTGCCTGCTCTCAGGACTGATCTCTCTTGCAGGTAATTTTAAGCAGCCACTGTGCTACTCTCCTGCCTCTTCTCTTTGCCTTGGCTTGTCAGGATTAGACAGTTTAACCAATGACCCCAGTTGTCATCAATCTCAATATTGAGTGCACCAAGATAATACAGGCACTTCTCTATGAAGACAGGCATTTAAGAACTATTTGTGAAACCATTTTAGCTAAAGAAGACAGACAGCTCTATTTTGTGTCTAATATTGTCTGACAGGTGTGGACACACCCTGGGATGACTTTCTTGTCATCCTGACTAGAAGGTCAAGAGTCTATGTTTGACAGAGAATTGCCTTTGGCACTCCAACAAAAAATGAAAACACAGCAGAATCCAGAAAAAATAAAAAACAACAAACCCCTTTGTAAACCAGATGTGCCAGATTTAACATTTCCCAGAGCTTAATTCCTTTTAAATTTTTGTAGCTCCTCTTTGAAGATTATCCATAGACCCAATACCAGGCTAAACCAGAAAGCTTAGGTTTCGTTCTTCTATTAGCGATTATCAGCTTACTGTTTTAAACATCTCAGGCATGATGGGCAGTGTCTTTCCTCTCCCCTCCCTCCATTTTCTTGCTTTCCCTAGGGATCTCTGTGCAATACCACCATGCATTTCCCTGCCATCCCCAGAATGCAGCTGAGATCCACTGTGGAAGAAGAGAGCAGGGACTGACCTCAATCACTGCTGTGGTTCTGGGGAGAGATCCCTGTCCCACCAGGATAAGGAGGTTGAGTTCAGAAAGGAAAGTTCACCAAAAGCTCAAGAGCTCAATAGTGGGACTATAAGACATATCAGGTAAGCTCTACTGGGTTATTTCTTTGGCAATGCACATTTCAGCAACTATATCTGAGCCCACTCTATTGGCAAATGTCAGACCCAGGGGAAAATACAGTTTCCTGCTAAGGTAATAAAGATGATGCCTATAAATGAATTTTGTCTTGGTTTTGAAATGAGGTTCCCTGTTTGTATAAAAATGGATATATCACTGCTTCATATTTGTGCAGAAGTGAGTTACATGTTATTAGCCAAGAATCAGATCATTTCTTTGCAAGGAAGAGGTAGGAATGAGTAGTTTTTACCTTGGGTTTTATGGGGAGAGCTTTGCCAGGGAATGCATTAAATTTAGAAAAATACTCCTTAAGCTTTTCCTTCTCTTTGCCATAGGAAATGCTGCAAGTTACAGACCCCAACAGCCACCTTTTGTACTAACTGCTTCCATACACTCAAAGGGCACATTCAGAGATGCTGCAGCAAGCAGCTGTGGTCAACCCATACTTGACTTTTTGACCCTTTTTGAGGCCAACCTACTGCTGCTTTCAAAGGCTGGATGGTTTCCAGGAGGATCACACCAACCCAGGCATTGGAAGGGGGGAAGGAGAGAAGAAATCTTAGGATTTCTTTACTTCCTTTTTAGCTCACACTAACTCATTGTACAAAACACTTGAGGCAGTGTACCTGGAAAGACCCCTGTGGAGAATGGAGCTGTAAGTAACCCTGCTCTGACTGGCTGGAGGCTGTGGCAATCCTGCTTCAGCAGGTACCACTGGATGGTGCTGTACAGAGGGGAGCAGGAACAGTTGGGTTTGCTGCTGATCTGAGCCTCAGCAGCCTTTGTTTCCAAACTTGATCTTTTTGACACACAGAGCAATGTGAATAAAGTCCATGGGCCATCTCTGGGGCTCAGGCAGAGAGCACTGTGTCTTTTCCCTCATCCTTAGCTGTGGGCAGCCTTGGAGAAAACCTGAAAGCACAAAAAGGTACAGCTGAGAGCAGAAAATCAACAGCAGCACACAGCAGACACAAAAACCAAGGATGAAAGAAGTTAATTTGAGAATGTCCTGGCAGACCAACTGCTCCACCAGTGCTGGTTTAGGTAGCCCTAGGAGTTTGGCTTCCTCTTCCCCATCGCCAAAGGATAAAAAGAGGAAGAGGGAGGTGGCATCAAGGCTGGGGTAAAGAGGGATGGCTGGATCAGCTCTCTTCTTGAGGATCACAGCCACAAGCAAGGCTTCTTCAGGCTCCAAAGCAGGCAAAAGCACTTCACAGTTGGGGGGGTCATCACTACACCTGGTCTACAGTTCTCAGGATTCCTTGCCAAGTCCTCTTTCTATGGCCTGTGGGGTTTTTCATGCTGTTTAACCATTACAGACACCAGCATTTAGTTTTTCCCTGTATTAATCTTTCAAGGAAACCAGTCTTCCTTCCAGCCTATTTGGATGGAGTAGAGGAAACTCCAAGAGATTCTAATGGTGGTTTTCAGGAGACAGTCATAGGTTTTACAGCCTAAGAAGGCTGGTTACTTCCAATAAAGTCATGCAGCAGAGTTCAAACAGCCTGAATTTGTAGATCTCACATAGATAAAGTAATAAAATATGAAATTAATTTACCTAGAAATAGGACAGCAATCACAAGCCAAAGCTCACCACAATTATTTGCATTACAGTAACAAACACAAAGCTTAATCATAACTGTACATCTCTATTTCCCTTCAGAAAATACTTTGCCCTCTGTTCATCATAGATAGCTCATGACTGATCATGCATATAACTAATGCAGGTTTTCCTCTAGAAATCCCAGGTAAATCCCACGTGCTCTGCTAGGCAGTGCATGCTTCATCTCATGGAATAACTGTGGCACAAAGAACATGGTGCCAGTCCCCCCAGGTGCAAATGGGCACAGCTCCTTTCCAGGCAGTGCAGCAATATCAGATTGTTCCTGAAAAAAGCATGAGCTCTTAGGGAAAAATAACCAAGCCAGGACTTAGGAAATAATTTCTGTTAAAATTAGCTGGTGTACACAGTAGCACATAGCTAAAGGGATAAGAGCATTCCTCTCTCACTACCTAAAAACTCCTTCACTGAATTCATTATTCTTATCAGCATCTCTTTTGTTCCTGGGCTATAAGAGTACTTGAACTAAAAGCTGATATCAAGTCCAAATCCACTCTAAGTGGTGAGTATCTCTGAGGTCATAAATTAATGCAGCCAGATGAAAGTCTTCAGTGGAAGAGCAGTGACCCCAAAAGAGAGTGAGATTTTACTAAAGATAACTTTTGTCCAACCTCTCTGCAGCCTCCTAGCCAGGTAAATATCTTATAAACATCTTATCTTATAAAGTGATTGTGTAGTAGAGAAGAATTTGCATTTTTCCTGTTAGAAAGAAGCTGGTGCTTGAAAACTGGACTAAAATAACATTATTTTGCTTTATAATTTCCTAATGCTGGTACACAGGGAAACCATTGTATAGATGTCCTGGGTTGGTGTTTTGTCTGCTCCTCTCCCGCTCCCACACCTCGCTGTCTGCATGGAGCTGCCGCCGGTGCCCTTTCTCCCCCCTGGGGGGGTGGTGCCCCGGGCTGTGTTTGCTTGGCTTGCCCTGCTGCTGCTGCTGCTGCTGCTGCTGCTGCTTGCTGCTGCTTGCTGCTACCCCAGCCCTGCTGTTTTTGCCCTATTGCTTCTGCCCCGCTGCTGCTGCTGCTGCCCCGGCTCTGCCCTGGCTGCTGCTGCCTTCCTCTCCCCCCTCTCTCCTTCAGCTCCAAGATCTATACCGGCTCCGGACGGGACCTGGACATCAGAGACTGCCTCCGGAGCCTGCCCAAGAAGCTTCTCGCCCTTCCCAGCAGCGACCGTCTCTCACTTCGGTGAAAACAGTTCTTTTGTCATCTGGGATTGTACTTTCCTGTTGCTGGGAAGTGTTTTTTTCTTGTGTTTGTTAATAAACAAGTTTTTTCCACTTTTCCCCCGAGTAAAATTCTCTCCGAGCCCAGTGGGGGGGAGGAATTGTGAGGGGGGTTTAGTCTGGGGGGCTCCTCTGGAGGCTTTTCCCCAGTTTTGTCCTAAACTTGGACAAATAATTTGGTGGCCCGTACGGGGAACTGAAGAAAGTGGAAAAAACTGTGTAACTATATAGAATGCTGTTTGGAATGGATTTCAGTATGTGGTTCTGGATACTGGGTTTTTTTGAGGTTTTAATGCCTCTTTGGTCTCTGGGGTTATTTTCCTGCCCGGAAATAGCTCCAGTACTGTCTCTTATGTGTAGTTTTTATACTAGAGGGATAATGACCAAAATATTGATTGGACTGGGCTTGGTTGCAATGGCTTGTAAGAGGTTTATGAAAATGCTGGAATCGGTTCCAGGGATATCTTCTGGATCCTGGTTATGGATATGTATCCAGTTTATTAGAGGAGAAGCAGGGGAGGAGGCTTTTCAGCCTTTGCTTCCCTTTGTCTCCTCTGAATTTTTTACCTCGTTATTAGGATATGTGCAGTTCTCCTTTAGTATTAAAGAGATCATCTTCCTGACGTTTAATGTTGTAAGCTTCCTCTACACAGTTTACAGTTTATATAAAATCAGGGCTGAGATTTCTAGAGGTGCTGGTGCGACTCCTGATTTAGCAGCAGGACAAAGTGTGAGGAGTCCTGAGTGGTGTGGGAAATGGCAGGAGCTGGGCCAGATGTTAAAGGAATTTTCTGATCCTATGGTTTGGGATTTTTCACATGAGCAAATTCAGAACCCGGCTGAGGTGGTAAAATATGTGAAAGAGAAATGCCACAATAGCTCCAGGAAAAAAAAGATTACTGCAGTGAGCTGGGCACTGGCGTATGCTTATCGTACCCTGTTAGATAGTGGAGAACAACAAACAAAGGAAAGGGAACAGGGAGATAACATAGCTACTATGCCAGCTACTCAGGCTGTAGTTAGCACCCCAGGCCCGAGGACAGGGATGAAATTAGAAAGCAAGCTTCAACCAATGGCTGTGGCTACCAGTACAAGGAGTGGGAAGTGCACCAAGAAGACCGATCGGCCAGTGGAGGATGATGATGAGGATGCAGGAGAGGGACCTTCAACACCTCCTGATGTAAAATCAAGAGTTAAAACCACTGGTGTGAGATCAGAAACTAATAATGAGTCTCTGTCCTTAAAAGATCTTCGGGGTTTAAGAAAGGATTATACAAGACAGCCCGATGAATCCATAATTAGTTGGCTGGTTCGGCTTTGGGATGCCGCAGGCGAGGCTACCATCTTAGATGGCACTGAGGTGAGACACCTGGGATCCCTGTCTCATGATCCGGTCATCGATCAGGGTATGATGAGGGAGGCTAACCCTCAAAGCCTCTGGGCACGTGTTTTAGACAGCGTAGCACAAAGATATCTGTGTGCCGATGACCTGTATATGCAGCAGACCAAATGGAAAACCATAGAGCAAGGGATCCAACGTCTGAGGGAGATGGCAGTGGCGGAGATTATTTTTTCAGATGATGTAACAACTAGGAACCCAGACCTGGTACCATGCACCCCTGTAATGTGGAGGAAGCTGGTGCGACTCGGGCCATCTGAATATGCGTCTGCTTTGGCCATAATGAAGCGGGAAGAGGTCTATGAAACGGTGCTGGACATGGCGAAGAAGCTCCGGGCATACGCGGATGCTGTGCATGGCCCAACCCATGCCAGAATCGCCGCCGTGGAAACACGCTTGCAGAACTTAGAGGACAAGATAGAGGAAAATCATAAGAGGCTCAGGGAGGAAATTAAGGAGGACCTCCTCCAAATTTCAGCCGTGCAAATTGGACGTCCTGGCAACCAACGTAGACGTTCTCCCGATGGGGAGAGGAGGTACACTCCCCGGGCCGAGCTATGGTTTTTCCTGCAGGATTCTGGAGAGAACATGAGGAGATGGGATGGAAAGCCTACGGCTGCTCTGGCACGATGGGTGAGGGAGTTGAAGGAAGGCAAGATTGAAAGCGGAAGTTCCATCCGAAGGAGAGCCGCTCCTGTTGCCCGTACCCAAAGTGCCAAATATGACAGTGATAATGACATGTCTGACCCTCTCGAAGGAACTTCTAAGATGCATGCCCCAGGGAAGAAAGATAAACAGGCTTAGAGGGGCCCTGCCTCTAGCCAGGGTGAGGCGAGGGAAAATCGTGTCTTTTGGACTGTGTGGATTCGGTGGCCTGGCACATCGAAACCACAGAAGTACCGAGCTTTAGTGGACACAGGTGCCCAATGTACGATAATTCCATCAAGATATGTGGGGGAAGAATCCGTTTCCATCGCTGGTGTGACAGGTGGCTCGCAGGACTTCACCCTGGTGGAAGCTGAAGTGAGTTTAACTGGAAGGGAATGGAAGAAACATCTTGTTGTGACTGGTCCAGAGGCCCCATGCATTTTGGGCATAGATTACCTTCGGAGCGGGTATTTTAAGGATCCAAAAGGCCTTAAGTGGGCATTCGGGATAGCGGCTGTAATGGCAGAACAAATCCGCCAATTGAACACCCTGCCTGGACTGGCTGAGAATCCCATTACAGTAGGACTTCTGAAAGGAGAAGACCAACGAGTACCGATTGCCACTTCAATAGTACATCGCCGGCAATATAGAACAACTCGAGATGCTGTGATTCCCATTCACAAGATGATCCGTGAGCTGGAGAGCCAAGGGGTGGTGAGCAAAGCCCACTCACCCTTCAACAGTCCCATCTGGCCTGTGCGAAAATCTAATGGAGAATGGAGACTGACTGTGGACTATCGTGCCTTGAATGAAGTGACTCCACCGCTGAGCGCTGCCGTGTCGGACATGCTGGAGCTGCAGTACGAGCTGGAGTCCAAGGCAGCAAGGTGGTATGCCACCATTGACATCGCCAATGCGTTTTTCTCCATTCCTCTGGCCGCAGAGTGCAGACCTCAGTTTGCTTTCACCTGGAGGGGCGTGCAGTACACCTGGAATCGACTGCCCCAGGGGTGGAAACACAGTCCTACCATCTGTCATGGACTGATCCAGGCTGCACTGGAAAAGGGTGAGGCTCCGGAACATCTACAATATATTGATGACATCATCGTATGGGGGAACACAGCAGCAGAAGTGTTTGAGAAAGGAGAGAAAATTATCCAAATTCTCCTGGAAGCCGGCTTCGCCATCAAGAAGAGCAAGGTTAAGGGACCTGCACGTGAGATCCAGTTCCTGGGAGTGAAGTGGCAAGATGGACGGCGTCAGATTCCTACTGATGTCATTAACAAAATTACAGCTATGTCCCCACCTACCAACAAGAAAGAGACCCAAGCTTTCCTAGGTGCCATAGGCTTTTGGAGAATGCACATCCCTGAGTACAGCCAGATTGTAAGCCCTCTTTACCAGGTCACTCGCAAGAAGAACGATTTCCACTGGGGTCCTGAACAACAGCAAGCTTTTGCCCAGATCAAGCAGGAGATCGCTCATGCAGTGGCCCTTGGCCCAGTCAGGACGGGACCAGAGGTAAAGAATGTGCTCTACTCTGCAGCTGGGAACCATGGTCTGTCCTGGAGCCTGTGGCAGAAGGTGCCTGGTGAAACCCGAGGCCGACCCCTGGGATTTTGGAGCCGAAGTTACAGAGGGTCTGAAGGCAATTACACCCCAACGGAGAAGGAAATTTTGGCCGCCTATGAGGGAGTCCAAGCCGCCTCAGAAGTCATTGGTACGGAAGCACAGCTTCTCCTGGCACCCCGACTGCCAGTGCTGGGGTGGATGTTCAGCGGAAAGGTTCCCTCAACCCACCATGCCACCAGTGCCACGTGGAGCAAGTGGATAGCCCTCATCACTCAGCGTGCCAGAATCGGGAAACTAAATCGTCCTGGGATTCTGGAAATAATTACAAACTGGCCCGAAGGTGAAAGTTTCGGTGTCGCGGATGAAGAAGAAGAACCAGTGACACGGGCTGAAGAAGCTCCACCATACAATGAGCTACCGGCAGAGGAAACACGCTATGCTCTATTCACTGATGGCTCCTGTCGCGTCGTGGGGATGAACCGGAGATGGAAAGCGGCTGTATGGAGCCCCACACGACGGGTTGCAGAGGCCACTGAAGGAGAGGGTGGATCTAGTCAATTCGCCGAACTCAAAGCTGTCCAACTGGCCCTTAACATCGCAGAGAGAGAGAAATGGCCGAAACTCTATTTATACACTGATTCCTGGGTGGTAGCCAATGCTCTGTGGGGATGGTTGAAGAAATGGAAAAAGGCGAACTGGCAGCGCAGAGGAAAGCCAATTTGGGCTGCTGAAGAGTGGAAAGACATCGCTACTCGATTAGAGAGGTTACCTGTGAAAGTTCGCCATGTAGATGCCCATGTCCCCAGAAAGAGAGCCAATGAGGAGCAGCAACATAATCAGCAAGTAGATCAAGCTGCAAGAATAGGGGTGTCGAAGATAGACTTAGATTGGGAACACAAGGGAGAATTGTTCCTAGCTCGATGGGCCCATGATGCCTCGGGTCATCAGGGCAGAGATGCCACCTACAAGTGGGCACGAGACCGAGGGGTGGATCTAACCATGGACAGCATCTCCCAGGTTATCCACGACTGTGAGACGTGCGCTGCCATCAAGCAGGCGAAGCGGGTAAAGCCCCTATGGTATGGGGGCCGGTGGTCCAAGTATAAGTATGGAGAGGCCTGGCAGATTGACTACATCACACTGCCTCAGACCCGCCAAGGCAAGCGCTATGTCCTGACCATGGTGGAAGCCACAACTGGATGGTTAGAGACGTACCCAGTGTCTCATGCTACAGCCCGCAACACCATCCTGGGCCTGGAAAAGCAGGTCCTGTGGAGGCATGGCACCCCTGAGAGAATTGAGTCAGACAATGGGACTCATTTTAAGAACAATCTCATTAACACCTGGGCTAGAGAACATGGCATTGAGTGGGTGTACCACATCCCTTACCATGCACCAGCTGCAGGTAAAGTGGAAAGGTACAATGGATTACTGAAAACCACCTTGAAAGCATTAGGTGGGGGGTCTTTTAAGAACTGGGAACAACATCTAGCAAAGGCTACTTGGTTAGTTAACACCAGAGGTTCCATCAACCGAGCAGGTCCTGCCCAGTCTGACTCCCTTAATACAGTGGATGGAGATAAAGTCCCAGTGGCCCATGTCAGAGGTCTGTTAGGAAAGGCAGTATGGGTTAATCCTGCCTCGGGTACAGGCAAACCCATTCGTGGGATTGTCTTTGCTCAAGGACCAGGATGCACGTGGTGGATAATGCAGGAAGATGGAACAACACGGTGTGTACCACAGGGAGAACTGATTGTAGGATGAGACAGAAAGACATATGTAAGTGTTGAAGGTCTGAGTAAGTGAAATGAGAGGAAATGTGTAAGTGATGAAGGTTTGCGGAAGTCGGATGAAAGCTTTTACGTTGTAGTGAGTGGGTGTATATCCCAATCGTGTGTAACGTTCACGATGTGGGATAAGGGGTGGAATGTCCTGGGTTGGTGTTTTGTCTGCTCCTCTCCCGCTCCCACACCTCGCTGTCTGCATGGAGCTGCCGCCGGTGCCCTTTCTCCCCCCTGGGGGGGTGGTGCCCCGGGCTGTGTTTGCTTGGCTTGCCCTGCTGCTGCTGCTGCTGCTGCTGCTGCTGCTTGCTGCTGCTTGCTGCTACCCCAGCCCTGCTGTTTTTGCCCTATTGCTTCTGCCCCGCTGCTGCTGCTGCTGCCCCGGCTCTGTCCTGGCTGCTGCTGCCTTCCCCTCCCCTTCTCTCCTTCAGCTCCAAGATCTGTACCGGCTCCGGACGGGACCTGGACATCAGAGACTGCCTCCGGAGCCTGCCCAAGAAGCTTCTCGCCCTTCCCAGCAGCGACCGTCTCTCACTTCGGTGAAAACAGTTCTTTTGTCATCTGGGATTGTACTTTCCTGTTGCTGGGAAGTGTTTTTTTCTTGTGTTTGTTAATAAACAAGTTTTTTCCACTTTTCCCCCGAGTAAAATTCTCTCCGAGCCCAGTGGGGGGGAGGAATTGTGAGGGGGGTTTAGTCTGGGGGGCTCCTCTGGAGGCTTTTCCCCAGTTTTGTCCTAAACTTGGACAATAGAAAACCAAACAGGGAGCACTCTGATATTTTTGAGTAAATTTCTATTTTTCTCGCCTCTGTAATTATCATGCACGTTTTGATATTTATTATTACAAGTGTTTGCACAGTCACTCGTAGACTATTTTGAGAAAGCAGTCCATTACTGAGCACATATGTTCCAGTATCAAGCTTGCAGGAGATGCTGAGGTGGCATTCCTTGATGTCAGGTACAAAACAGAGGATGTATATATCTATATCTGTATGGTGACTGGAGGCATTAAGTACTGGCTGCTGTACAGACTCGGGATGAGTCTGTATCTGTGTTACGTGAAGTCAGCTCTGTGGATTTTTACACATTAGGGCTGGAGCAGGCACTTGGAATACCCCTGGCTCAGGGTGCAAGACAGCCACCCTCACCTCTACTGCTCATGAAAACAGGTGCCAAGAAGATTTCTATTACGGCATCATGAAATCAAATGCTGAAAAAAAATCAGGCTAAGTTCATCCCAAGCTTTAGGCTATTAGAATGTCTTTTGTGTGGGACAGGGAACTGAAATATAAGGGGTTTTATCCTCATTTGGGTATTCATTGTTTTACTGGAATTTATTTATTTCACTGGCATACATAGGTATAAGTACATATACATGTATGCATATAAAAAAGCTGAGAGAACCAAGTGGATTCAACATTTCAGCTAATTACTTATTAAAACAGTTTGGGAAATGAGTAGTTTAAATACTGGATAGCAAAAAAAAAACATGTAAAAAAATATTACAAGTTTAAGATTTACCCATACCTACTTTAATGTATTAAAAACACTACAGTAATTGCTAGAGTACAGAAAAGACAGAAAAGTTAAACTTTTGTATGCAAAATAATTTACATAGGGAAAGTATGTGCATGTTCTAAAGTAAAAATACAGTTGGAGGAGAAACAGTTAGACTTCTAGGAAGATTAAATGAAACTTCAGCCTTAAGGTCAACTTTGAACATCCCAATGGAATCAGATACTTCCTAACAACTTCTGAAAGCAGGCATACAAGTATCACCTACAAGTTTAATTTACTTTCCAGGGATAAATTTCTGACTCTCAGATCTTCCCATCCCACTGGCAAACTGAGATCATGGCAACCAACATGCACATAGTTAACATAGTTTTGCACTGGTACAACACATCCTACAAGAATGACCATACAAACTTGTTTGCCTTTGCACAGTAACGTGTTCCTCAGCAAATTATACAGAGATCTGCCATGGAAAATTTGACATAACTAGAATAACTCTGAAAATAATTTGAATAAAACATTTACATTTTGTTCAGGTGAGGGAATTAATATTGTCTTGAATAAATCTTTGGGGTATTTTAAACTTTTATTCAAATACATAAATGCCTGGGTTCACTTCTCCAACACTTGCCATCTCTTTGGCAGAGAAATAGTGAGTGACATAGAATTCTAGTTTGCTAAAAGCTTATTCATTCCTATTATTATTTGCAACATTTATTCCTTACCTACCCCAAATTAAAACTGAGCTTCACAAAGGCTGCTGTCCCCATCCTTCATCCTGCTGCACTGCACAGCCACAGCATCCACCACCCTCTGTGGGGTAAATAAAGACAAGCCTCAGAGCTGTATGAAGACTGGAAACTTCCCTGAGTCCTGCACCATGCCTAGGTATTTCTACAGCAAAAGGGTGCACTTGCATGTCCCACATGGCACAACTCCAAGCAGTATTCACTCCTAGCCCCAGGCTGAGGGAACTATCTCATGGAAGGCTTTCATCATGGAAATACATGGGCACAATCTCACAGGAGGTTCCAACACCATCTGCTGTAGAACAAAGTAAGGGTTTTCACAGGAATACTTTTGCCCTGAACAAGCAGAAAGCTGAGGCATGTCTAGCATCCAAGGTGCCAAGGACATTCCAGCCATAGTGGTCTGGGGCCTGGAAAGGCAGAGACCAGTTAGTTCCCTGACTAAATGCAGAAATCAGCTTTCATTCCAGAGGAAATTTGCAGAATTTTGAGAAAAATGTGTCAAGAAATACAATAATATACAGATATCAAACAGAAGGCCCCTGGAAGCCAGCACCTATTTGCATGGGTAAGCAAGGAAGCAGGAAGGCCTCTGCCTGAATGCAAAGGGAACCTTCAAATAATTTTCTTGAAAAGCAGTGAGCTCACTGCTGTTGAGCCCTCTCTGGCAGCAAGGGGAAAGGCAGTGAGTCACATTCCGCATGGATGACATTCTTGCCAGTAGAGAAGATTGCTGACATCCAAAAGTAGAGAAGAGCTGGGATAAGTTTTGACCACCTTGCAATAAGTTGGGATGAGTCTGTATCTGTGTTATCTGAAGTCAGCTCTGTGGATTTTTACAAGCAGATGTAGCCCAGCTACATACTAGCCCTTAAATTTAGCAGGATTAAACAGGTTCTAGGTGGCATTTAACACTTCTACTAGGTTTCTTCATCTCTATGGTTTACTCCAGCAGAAACCTCTAATCAGGTGAACCTACTCTTCCCCTTATCTAGTTCTATCAGACTACAGTACCCAGAACCATCCCTGCAGAGAGCTCTAAACTACTCTGAAATTATTTTACACATTATATACTTATTTTCTGAACTTTCTTTAAGCACACTGATTAATTGCAATATACACTTTTTTTTTTATTGACAACACAACTCACTTTGCAGCTACTCAATAACCATGTTCCTGGTGAGGTAAGAAGTGTTATAATCATGAACTATTTACAACACAGTGTGGCAGGGTAATGGGACAAAGCTACTTGGTGAGCAGGAGCTGCCTCAGTAGCCCATTAAGACAAGTGTATATCAGGGCACATCTGATATGCTGAAAGCTGAGAGATGCAAAGCACTCTGCATGGGCATGCTGAATCTGAGAAAGCTAAACACAGTCACAATTCCTTGCACAGTTCCCTATCCTCCACTTCAGTTAACCAAGTAGCATGCCTAAACCTTGGAATACAGCAGATTGCTTCTCTTAGCCCTAGAAGTGTCTTGTCAAAACTATCCCTGTAGGAGGACTGATAAGGTACTTTGATGTAAGATACCCAGGTTGCTCTCCTTTAGCCTAACTTCTTCCCTGAAAGGACATGAAGGAGCAGGAGCTCATAGTTTTTAGAAAATGAAGCAGCAGAGGAGGTTAAAGGAAGGAGGTGCTTTTGACATTTTTTTTCTTCTTCCTACTTTAGACACAGTAACCTCAAACCTGAAGGAAGGTCCTAGCAGAAGTATCCTTACCCCCAAGGAGCTTCCAATCTCTCAGGTGAAGACAGAGAAAGCATGAATAGAAATAACTTGCACATTAGGACATGCGAAAAGGAAGCTGAACCTCAAACTGCTCTATAAATCAACAACAATCTGAGAATACTTCATGCAAGACCCTAAAGATGAATCCAAGATTAAAATCTTTCTTTTAAACCTTCACTTTTCCTTAACTTCCTATAACTAGACTTTAGTGGTTGGAAGCAATGGAAAAGGAACAGAGGAAAGGAACTTTCTCCACTCCAGACTGCTGTAGGCCAGATCAGAGATGATGGGAAATGTTCTTCCCCTTCCAAGCACTGAAATGGGTCAAGTTCTCCCTCTCTTATGCACCAAGCAGCATAAAAGGGGAAGAAACAGGCTAGGTCTCCAGCTCAGTAGCAGTTTGAACATGTTCATCTCAATCTTTTTTCCCTGAAAGCTATTTTTAAAATAGCCTATAAGTAGCTTCTCTTTTCTTTGATACTTAATTAGTTCCAATTAAAATATACTACATTTATGTAGTATGTATTGAAGTGTGAATGGTGCTCATCAAAATACAGTAAATAATAAAAAAAATTGCACTTACACTGAAATATATGTGAATATATCTCCTTAAGACTTCCAAAGGGATTTGGGTTATGAATCACAAACATTCCCCTCAGCATTAGAATCTTATGAGTCAGAAAGATAGTCATCATTAATCACTTCTCGAGCATTTTTAACAAGGTGGCTCCTGCTTGCTGCATGTTTTTATTCACATCAGTCATTTACATAGCATAAAAGGTGTGCCTAGCATTTTAGAGACAATTAACACAAAAACATTTGCTTTGTGGTGTTTACAGCTATAGTAAGATCACATGAAACAAGAAAAGATTCCCTTTGTGAATGAAAGAATTGCAACTATGGCAAAGTAGGAAGTTTTTTCCATGGTGTGGGATATGCCTGCATTTCTATATTATTCTTACTACTCACGATTTTAAGTAGGAATGCATTTACACAATTCCCTTAAGACTTCAACATTATTGTAACCATGAATGTATTTTATGCCACCCCTTTTTCAAAGGGATAAAAACCACTGTTGAACTGTTTTGTGGGGGAAGGCACCCAATTCTCCACCAAACACTTACACTACCTGCATCAACACGTCTTTTAAGAAGCAACAACAGAGGTGCCAGCATTGCTGCAACCTGAGTGGCTACTTATAAGAAAAAAATATCTGGAAAAGAAATACATTTTCCACTCCTAAAAAAAAAAAAAAAAAAAAAAAGAGAGAGAGAGAGAGAAAGATAAGATACCTATTCCATGACTGCCACATATTTCAGTACATTTCAGCAAAGAACAAGGAAGATTAAATTGTTCTTCCCAGCACAGTTTGTCAGTCATCATCTTATCCCCATCTATACATTGGAAAAACCCTCATAATACAACTACCTCTGCAATCCATGATAAAACAGTATATCCTTGCACATTTTTTCAGGACTTCACTCATACTTTTCTTCAAGTATCACAGCTGTTATTTTGGACTTCAGTGTCATAGGTGGATGCATCAGTCCACAAGTGAGATCAGTTACAAAAAAACTGTGAAAGCAATGCAGTAAGGGACAGTTTCAGAAGTACTCTGTCACAAGCAGTTTATTAGAATTTCACTTTGACAATAAATAAGGTATTTCCCAAGCAATCAAAATGTAATCATTTAGAAAGTTAAACAATGCAAATTTTCACAATGCAAGTTTTTATATATACATATTTGACTGTACTTTACAAACCAGTTCATCCAGAGCTGTACAACTCTAGGATATCTTTTGTCTTTTTTTCTAAATTCACACAGCAGGAGACTATCAAGACATGAATTTAATCTGGAAACTGTGTGTGTAAAAGTAACCCCAAACCACATCAGCTCCAGGTTGGATAGTCCAACTGGTATGACTGAATCTCTGTTCTTTAGACTAGCTGCTGAATTTAAAATCAGATGTATGGCTTACCCAGAAGAAATAGTGCCTTTTGAGAGTTATGATTTTAAACGACTAGTAAGCTGCTCAATTGCAACAGTACAATGTAACCATTTGTAATTTACAGTGCTACTGTACAATCTGCTGTCTTCAACACAAGTGGCACAGGACAAACTTCTGTAAAAAAATGATAATTTTCAATGTTGTAAATCTCTAATAGTAAATACAAACTTTGCACTTAAACTGTTAACTGTGAAAACATCTTTCAGGTTTGGTCAAATGAATTAGCATTTCTTCACTTAAATACTCAAGACATTTAATAGGCCTCAATAACACTTAAAAGTTTGACATTCAAAATTAACTTCAAAAGAATGCTCCCGTTAAATAAAGCACCATGATTTCCCCACGTGTTTATTCCTTAAAGAAAGTCTATGAAACACTAGGTTTTTTTTTAAACATTAGTTCTGCTAAGAGCTGTAATTTCAAAATAAAATTTAATTCTTATGGGTTGATCAAAGCCATGTTTCCAAAGTGAGCTTTACATATTCTGTGCAACATCCCATTTCCTTAAGTGCAGAGGTACAGGTCTCAGTCATGCAGCTGCAATCGAGTTGTCATCTGCTTGACGACCCTGAGGCTTTAAGAAAATAAAGAAGAGAATTTTTTTAAAAGAGAACAAAAAAAAAAAAAAAAAAGAAACAAAACAAGCCACCAAACAAACGCCCCTCAAAAAACCCAAACCCAGCCAAAAAACCCACACCCAGACAGAAAAGACAGACTACTAGGAAACCAGCTCTGCAATACACTGTGCTGTCAACATAGCTCTGGTACCCAAGGGTAGCATTAAGCTTATCCTACTTCTAAAGCTTTCCAACAGTGGCACAAACACAGAGGACATCCAACTGAAATTTCAGTTTACCCCCATGAGAACTTGGTAGAGACCTCAGCTCCTCAACTGCCCTGTTAAATGCCCTCTCCAAACATAGCTTAGCACAAGGCCTGGCTGAGCTCTGAGCATTACTGCAGTACAGAAAGCTGGTAATTATCAGTGTGCAAATCAGGAATTAGACTGACAGTTTCTTGAAGGAATTTTCAGCAGCATCACTAGAGATAGAAGAGAGCAAGGAGGAAGTTTTAAAGAAGAAAAGCCATCCTTACAATAAGGTTTTCTGAGGTTCTGACAACTCCAAAGCAAAAGCAAAGAACTCTGAAGCTTGAGTCCCCAGGAGTTTTATGAACACCATGCTTTTGAGAAAAAATGCCTCTTCTATTTACTTAGCAGGAGACCCTGACAACCAATCTTGAAGAGCCAGTGACTGCCAGCATATTCAAAAAGTAAGTTCTGCCTATCTATTTTGGTTAAAACAAAATTGAAATAATGCCAGGCCCGTTTCCTAGAAACATGATTACAGATGTCTGAACAAGTCCATCTCAAATCATATAAACAAGTCTTTGGGCTCCTTGTTTGTTAAGAGTCTGAATAAAAAGTGAACAAAATATTCTGGAGACAGCAGTAGTGGAATGAGAAAGCACTGTTTTGGGCAAATGGATTTAAATGATTCTTAAGAAGTCAAAAGATCAGATTTTTTGTGGCATGCTTGAACTGTCTTCAGAGTTATACCACTTATGAAAAAAATCTAGACTGATTCACTGACAGAATGTGTTTTTAGAAGTTATTCAAGGAGGTGTAGGATGCTACAGTCTCTGAATCCAGTCATATGGGTTGCTCACACTTTTTTCAGAAGTATTATGAATTATGGTATTAAAAGCATTTGATTATTTAGCTCCCTCTACTATGCTCAAAATAGAGGCTATTTTAAAACTTATTTTACAGAGTGAGACATGGAACAGAACAATAGGGACATGACAAGCACATTCAGTTCGTTCATATAGTGGTAACCAAATACATACTGCACTAAAACAGATTTCCTAAAGATTTTGGCTGACATCACCAATGCACAACACAAGATTTTTCAAATCAAGTAACCCTTCTACAAGTTGGACATTTCAGTCTGCTTATAGACTCTCAGCTTTGGACACAACTGGGGTAGTTGTCCCCAAAATCTGAGCAGAACCAAGGGGAGCCTTTAAAACACAAAACACTCCTCACAGCCTTACCTTTACAAAAATGTGTGTCGGTATGAAACGTCTGAGCAACTGATTGGTGAAATTTGGGAATCGCATCAGGTTAACGTGAAGAGAAGGTAACTGCTGATACCCAGCCATCAGAGGATAGAAGTTATATAACATCTCCTGCTGCGTGCCAGGAAGGATTCTTAGTCGGATCTTAAAAAGGGAAGAAAAGAAAAACACAACCATAGGTATGTTCTGTGTCCAAAAGCTATTATTTATGCTATTTATGCACTGGTTACTTTCTGAAGCTGGAAAGAATATAACTAATTTATAATTCTAGTTAAACTATTGCTTCTATACTAGAACACCATGTTACCCATAAACAACATAACAAACAGCTCCTAGACAGGCCCTTTTTAAAGCCCTTTTTAAATGGAGTCTGCATTCATATATTCTTCCAGACAGGATTTACCATACTTACTTTAAACATCTTAAAAGAAATGAGTTTGTCCTCTCTGTACATCAGTAACTCTAATCAATGTATTTCTTCACTACCAGATAAACCAGCAGGATCAGTGGATGTGATCATTCTGTACCTGTTTAAGGCCAGAGAACATGAAGGCATCACTGGGTTCCACGGACACCTCCACATCCTGGACTAAATTGGTCTTATTTTGCAGGTGATACCTGACAGGTAAGGATTCTCGGACTCGACCAAATGATGGCAGATCTTTGGAAAGAAAGCAAGTAATTTCAGATACAAAACACATCCTCAAATTCCACTAAAAAAAAAAAAAAAAAGTCTATTGCAAAAAGTAGTGAAAAGTTAACAAAAAAAGATAAAACAACTAGGCATCTAAAGCACTTCTGACAAGTTTTTTTAGAAACAGATTAAACAACAGAACATTACAGTTTTTCAGTACCATGTTTCAACAACTAGTTTCAAACCTCCCAGCTGCTAACACTGCTCAAGAATCCTAACTAGGAAGTCACTTCCATTGCTGCTGACTATTTTCAGCTTACCAAAATCTAATCAGATACTGTCAGGAAGCTTCTTAGAAGTGTAACAGGATACCAGGATAATGGAAGAATCTCAGTACAAATGAAACCAAGCTGAGGAAAGCATTAAAATTATGTGGGTTTGGTGGGCATTTCAATCCCCCTCTGTTCTTGTGCAGGTGAAGAGCTAGAAGAGAAACATTTCACCTGCCAACAAGCATCTCCAGATCTCCAGTCTGTTTCTTCCTGGGATGCACCCAGGACATGGATGGATGGAACAACTGTTGCCATAGGCATCTAAGAGAAACCTACTTGGAAGGCTGCATCAGAAGAGGTAACTCCAGTCTATGTGCTGCCATATAACACAGGTCAAGTATTATGTCAACTCTGCTGACAGCTTTTAGAACACATTTGTGTAACTACCTACCTCCTCTTCCCTTCTAATGGGGAAAGAAGAGCAAGCCTTTAGGCAGTTCTTTCTCTAGCTCCATAATATTCAGCACCACTTTTCTGTATTTTGCTACAGTAAATTGAAGCTCTGAGTGCTGTAAAAAATTTTGGCAGTCTTGAAAATTCTAATTGGGACATGCATGTTACCAAATTAATATTACCTGCATTAACATGGAGGGGGATGCTCTCTACAATCACATGTGGAAGAGTGATGACTGTGTTAACAACAGGTACACTTTCCACAGGCGAACTTCTGCAGGAAAAAATCAAATGCAGACCATGTTGAATACTACACTACATAAAGTATCAAGTATACAAACTAAGTAGACCAAAAGTCTAGACAGTGTTACAGGAAAATACAAAACTTTTGTTTTTTGCACTCCTCCCCACTCCCAAAAAAACCCCAAACCAAACAACTCACTATCATTCCTAAAAACAAATCAGTTTACTTCCTCTCCTTATCAAGGCCAAGAGATGCTTACCTCCTCCAGGAGATTATATAACATCCAGTTGCCACTCCACTAGCATTAGTAACTGGAGGACATCGAAGGCAAAAGCACTCACTGGCACTCTCACCTGTCTGTAAAACAACTATCAGCAAGATTTTGTTTAAAATCAAAGCATAATAACAGCCTAAGCCACCACGTCTAGAAATGCAATATGACACAAACACAAGCATTCAGCCAGAAAGACCTCTGAAGTGCTTTGCAAAGTATACTTACAAAATACAAATCCTATATATACATATATATAAATCCAGTATAAATCCAATAGATTGGGAAGTATTTCAATCCATAAAAAGGTAGCATATGCAAATACATGTCACTTTACTTTCTGAACAGCATTATATTATCTTTAATGTACACATAGAATGAGTCACTGCAAATTTAGAGTTCATAAAACACACACAAAGAGCAAAACAACACCAATTCAAATTTCACACTTCTACAGCAGATTCCAAGACATCAGCATAAGATGCCTCTGATGCTTGAAAATTAAAATGAACATGGACACATCCCCTCTCCCTCTCAAATGGGTGAGAACTGGGGAAGAGAAGGAATACAAGAAAAATCTACTGGCTTTTCAATGAAACTGAGTTATTTTTCTTCTTTTCTTTTTTCCCCACTCAAAAAAACTTTAAAAATAAAGAGCCTTTCCATGTAGAGAGTGATTTTAAAAAAATACTATGAAAAGAGGTTTCAGTTGTTCAAAATTCATCATTAATATTTTAATAAACCCCTTCAACCAAACGATAAACAACTGAACAGTTGATATCTTCAGGGTTCATAAGTCCTGGCACTTAACTCTTTAGGAGCTTCAACCAGAAGCCATGAAGCACAAGATGCAAGAGCTGAAGATGAAATATCATACTTTGAAGATGAAATTACTTGGAAAATTATTGCTTTTTGCCAAGCAACCCTTGAATCAACAGAGCGAGTAGAGCCTTGCAAGTTCTTGATTGCATGAGTGGACAGCTGCCCCATAGTCAGGCAACCACCCAGAATACCTCATTGGATCCAAAGTTTTGACAGAACACATAATTCACATCTCTGATGCCACAAATGCAAAGACAATGTTTTGTTGGAAGACTTTGGGTCAGCTCTGCTTTTAAGTACTCCACTTATATATCTCTAACGCTAACACACTGCAGTTTTAATGGCTGAGGTGTTCAAGATAACTTTTAAAAATGTAAGTAATAAGTTACTAAACTGTGGTAATATTAAAAAAAAAAAAAAAATTGCTACTACTGGTTGTTCTTTATAGCCTACCCTTTCTAGCTCCACATTTTTCAGTTTTGTGACTGCAATCATGGACATGGATCACTGGCCTTTGGATACTACCTCTATCACGTGGTAAAGTATTTACATTCCAGAAAGTATACATGGCTCAGAAACACTGGAAATATTGAGTATCCTTCAATATGGATATCCAAGAAGTTGCACTTCAGGGGCTTTCTGTCATGTCTATTATATTTAGACTTTCATTCACCATCCATCATCCAAGTCTATTTAGTTGACCTAGTGAAGCAGAACTACATTTTAAAGCATGCTGCTGTCCAAGCTGTATTCTGGCAAGCAACTAAAGTACTAAGCAGCTTTCTTCTACCTACAGTTCAATAAGCAAAACCTATTTGAAGTGTCCCCCTTTATTACTCCCAATTTATGCAAAAAGAGTCCTCCTGATAGAGAACATCCTCTAAGAAAACTTACCATTCTCCACATAAGATTCCAGTTGATCTACTGGGGTCATGGAAGCTGACAGCTGTAACTGGCTTGTTACAATAGTGAGAGGCCAAGGAGAGGCACTCAGGATGTCCGTCATCAGTAAAAACGGTATATCTGCAAATACTCTGTCCAAGTGCTCCAGCTGTCAAGACACACACAAGCACTGACTATTTCTAACTACACAGGGTGTGACTCCAAAGTGCTGTGATTCCAAAACATGAACAACTTTTCAAAGACATACCTTTGTAGAGACAAATTTGACAGCAACATCAAAAGGAAATACGGTGTCTATGGTTACAGTTTCATCCTTCAGAGGCAACAAAAGGGATGGGAAGAAGAGAGGAAAAAAGTTGTGGTCAGCTTAAGGCCTGGCTATTGATGCAAATGATTATTAAAGTTACTTTTAATCATTATTTTAAATCCTCCCCAGAGAAGAATGTATTTTTAAAGATATTTACGAATAAATATAGAAAATTTTTCTTCTGCTAATAATTATGGAATTGCTCATGCTAAAAAGGGCTATCACACTGCTGATTTAGCATTTATTCAATCCCTTGAAAAGGATTCTAAGATACTCGAAATTACAGCTTTTAGAATATTTCTTGCATTTCACAAATTTATCTGTATAAAATGCAAATGGTGCATCTTTAAACCTACCCGGTGACATCTGCAGAGGATTTCTTTCCCCTCAACAACAGTGTTGATTAAGTAAGAAATGTAAAACAGAAACATTCTTGCACCAACTGTTGCACAACGGATGTATATTGGTTTTTCCAGCTGCAAAATAAAGGAGAATCTATGAGCTATATGTAAGCTACATTAATTAGGCCAAGAGCTGTCCAAAAGTTGATCATCTGACTTGGTCCAACAGGGCAGCAGTAGAATTATTTTGACCATAATTTATCTCCTACAATGCACAATCTGAATCATGCAGTGAATGATTCTAACCAGAGCAGCACAACTCCAATTGCTTCACTCGATTTGTTTGTTCCAGATGCTTGTCTGTTACTTAACAATGCAAAAAAAGAACCATAACTGGGTAATATGTGACACAACCAACTTCTAACTTGCTAGTCACAACTTCAGTTTAGTGCATATTTGATCCTCTACCATCTTGAATCACACTTGCTGACTATTATCTACTGTCCATTAAGCATTGCATTTCATTAGCAGTTGAAATTCGTATCTCCCAGCTGTACCATCAAACCCAGAACTCATTCTCCAATTTAGTCCAAAAGGTGATCTCATTAAAGGAATACTAAACTACATATAGCCAGTAGGCAAAATATACCATAAGTATTTAATTTATTGGTTCAGATATCAGAAAGTAAACTGAAGTCTGTCTACAGAGAGCCTTTTATTAGTTGGTCCCTATTTTCTTGAGTGGGAGTAAGATTATAGAAGTAAGGTTTAAAGCCTTGACCTTTTCTCCTGGTTGCAAGTCTCCTACAGGGATATCAGGAAGCAGTGCAGGAAAAGAGTCATCACATGCATCTGTTCCATGAAGAGTCACCTGAGTTTTCTGAGTCAGGTTGGCATCTTGCCCTATAATTAAAAACAGTGTTAGTATCCACACAGGCTTACATCACTAAAGCATGAAAACAAAAACTAAAAGTAAATATAAAAATCTCAAAAAGCAATGCATGAGGAATTAACACAGTTCATTTTCTCAGGAGAATCTTTCAAAAGTACCAGCAGAAGACAGATTTGACAACATCTCAAAATTCTCCAAATTGAAGCATTTGCACCCTTGCAAGTTTCTTGTTTTCACCTCTTTGGGTCAGGAAAAAAAAAAAAAATCTCAAAAATCAGAAATCATATCTAGATGTTCCCTACCATCTATTTAACACAACAGGATTATGTGATCCAAGTTTTTTCTTGACACTCTGTAATGAAGTAGAAAGGAAGTTTCACTGTTCTGTGATTCTTTTGTTTTCAAGAATATGGTTTAATGATTTCACATATTTTTGAAACTCTTCTTTCAAGTCAGTGTTGAAAATACATAAAAAGAAATGTATAGATGTTAAATGACACCATTCTTCAGTCAGAGCTTAACTAGAATAATGGCATTACTGCAACTACATGGAATAATTTTCAAAGCAAAACAAGCCACATCCTGCCAAAAAGCTACAAGTGTGGAAAATACATCACCTTCTCTATAAATGAAATGTCAGATTTCAATTGTTCTTTTAATGCAATCAGCAAACCCACACTGACCTTGCATATTCCATGTTAAAGAGATTAGATCAAGCAAGGAAAAAAAATTAAGAAAAACAAAGACCATGTATTGAACACTGCTTCAGCAGCCAAGCCCAAACATCCAATTAAACAAGTTTCAAGAATACTCCACTGACTTTAATGAACCATACAACTCTATAGAAAACAAGGTTCTATTTCAGAATACACAGAGCATATGGCATCCTATATGCTAATGACTTAAAAATATTTTTGCTTTCCGGGATAATTGCTACAAAGAGGCATACTGAGTATAACATTGTGCTTCACACTCTGAAAACTGTCAGCAGTATCTACATACAGATAGCTAGGACTTACACATACAGTATTTGCATTTTTCCTTTTGCTTTCTAAGAAATACTGCTTCAGTGCTCCATTGTTCCCCAAATTTCAAGTGGTTTAAAAACCAAACCATGTTGTCCAGGGCAGGGAAAACAAAAAAAGCAGGGTGGGTGCCAGAGAAAACCCACAAAGTCTATACTTAGAAAACATTTATCTAGCACTGTCTAGTGCTTTCAGCTCAGCAAGAAAAAGATCTCTGCTGGGGGAAAAGAAAAAATTTAGTTACAAGCATACTGAATAAGAAGTTGGAAAGGAATATAAAAGCTTTCACATTTTCTTTCCAATTTGTAAAGATTTATATTCTGAAAATAGCTATGTAAGCACCACAGACAAGCAGTGGTTAAAATAATCATAACTGAATGAGTCTTTTAGCTGTTGTTCTTACCACTGGTATTCCACAATTCCCAACTTTCACTTTGGTTTGGCTTTTAATTACTGCAAGAAAACAGTTTACTATATTTCTCTGCACTGCATCCACAAAAAGGAGTCAATTATGAGACTGTTGAATTAAAAGAAAATAACCCCAAATACCTGGCTTTAAACCTGCTGTAAGCTTGACATCTTTGGCCACTGTCTCCTCATGTGACTGGACTGTCACAATCAAACAATACATTTCATTAGTCAGGGCAGGAGGTTCATGACGGAGCTGAACAGAGATGTTTGGCACTCTAGAAATAATCCTTTAAGAGAAAAGACTCAGTTATTGTATCTTTCTTAAATAATTTGCTTTTAAGCCTAGTTTAAAGGAGGCTAAAGCACTCTGTAGTTTAAGAAAGTTCCCACAACTGTTGGCCTATTAAACTAAGAGATGTGAGGCTCCTGAAAAACAACGCGATGTGAACAACTCAATAAAAAAAAGAGCAGTTTGGAACTCCAGTTACTCACATTGTGCTTGCCTGAATAGTCAAAGTGTCCCAGTGCACTTCATTGTCTGGAAGTTTAGGTCTTCTCTTGAAGGACCGTGCTGCCTGCAATGCTTCTTGAGATGAGGAAGCATCTCCCCCTCCTCCTCGCCAGTTCAGAATCACACAGCGGCCAGATTCACTGCCCAGGATCAAATCCACAGAAGTGATCTGATAGACACAAATTTAAAACACCTGTTGGTGAGTCTTCCTACCACCTATTGTAGGAATATAGTTTTCCAACATACACAAACATAATAAACACATGTACCATCAAAAAGCTTCTGACAGCTTGGAGACTGAGGACCTCATCATCCCAACACTTCATTTAATGAATGACAGTGGAAAAAGTATCCCTGATCAGGTGCAAGCAGTGTAATAGGCTGCAACTTCCTACCCTCCCAAAGTATTATACCACCACTCACTTTTTAAGTATTGCATATATTAAAAAAAAAAAAAATTAAAAAGTTTTTTTAACTATTGTTCAATTTTTGTGGTTTTCTTTGTTTTTTGTCATTGTCAATAGTTTCACTCACTTTTGATACTCAGTTTCATTGAGTATCTGATATTCAGGCATTCAGAACTGCAAGTGACTTTTTCACTGGTGCCAGATTAGGGGCACATGGTAGTTTGAGTTCATTGTATGCAACAGTAAGAAGGGTACAAAACAAATGGACAAACCTCAATCTTCTTCCCTACATCTTCAGTTTTTGCAACAAATTTAAAAGAGAATTTTCTTGTTTTGCCAGGCACTAAGCACATTGTTCCTTGTGATGACTGTTCTAGAATATCACTTTTCTGATAGGCTTCTTCTACAACACAGTATTGGTTGTAATCCTACAATGGAGGAGTGAGGAAGAAAGTTGATACATTCAGATGGATGGCATCTTTAGAGAGTAATGGCAATATAGCAAATATTAAGGCTCTGTGTTACTGGATCAAACTGTATGGGTTTTTCCCACTTTACATAATATCAAAGTAAGACAAGCAAGTAATTACACTCCAATTCTCTAACACAAGATATCCACTATATTAATATAACTTCATGAATCAGAAGAAATAAGACATCAAAATGATTCTGCTGAAACTTTAGCAAGCTTCATAAAAAAACCCCAGATATGACAGATGAACAAATCAAACTGCATTTCAGAGTCTTATTTCAGTATCAATATACTTGTCAAAAGCAACAGCTAATGCATTAAAAACAAAAAAAAACAAAAAAAAATTTCAGCTTAAGTATAAACCATTTTTGGAAAAAACTTGATTTTTTTTTAATGTTTAAAACCAATAAAATGCTATTCTATTCTTATTATCAGTTTCTATCACTACGTCAGAGATAGAACACAGGTACCTGATTACTGAAACTGATGCAGAGCTTAGAAAACCTGATAGGATGAGGACAATCAGCTCTCAAGTATACATCAAACTGCACAGGAACATCAACATGAAAACTAGGAGCAAGAAATTTTGCTTTACACTGCACTGGAATTAAAAAATAAAAGAAAAAAGAAACAAGAAATAGGCGTTAAACATAAACTATAACATTAAATTCCAGAAGCACAGTCCTGAAATGATCGTGGCAAGAATGGTCCTGTGTATACTCTTTGAACTCTGTTTTGCAAGTGGACAAATTTGGCTACTAATACTGTCACAGAAATCCACTTTTCAGCACTTGGCCAAAACCTTTGCACAGGAGAGGACATACAGATGTCCAGCAGAAAATAGATAGTCCTGTACACTTGGATGCCACTCATGCCCCCTTTTCAATGGCAAGTATTACTTAGCATACATTCTGCCCTCTTTCCTCAGAGTCCTACTTCAAAGCACACCAGAATGCCAGAAGTCCTTTCACAAAGCAGGGAATTCTTTAGTAATTCATATCAGGCATAAGAGATCACTGACTTCTCTCATTATTTCTTATCTTGTTGATTTAGACAAAGAACAGAGCAAGGCTGAAATACTCTTTTTAGTTTTAATACACCCTTCATAGTTTCATCCTAATTAGCTATTTTCAAGGTATAACTACATCCAAATTTATGATGTGGTGTAAATTTGCTTTTTTACTTACCAAACGGTATAAAATCCTGGACTTCTATTGTAAAAATATTACTGCCTGCCAAGGAAACACGGTCAGCCCACAATTTCTGTGATGCTTTCACAGCAGCAGTGTCACAATCAGGCTCAGGATCAGGACTTTCATTCTGTATACAGGCAAAGGATTACAAAGAGCAATAAAAGAAGGTTACTAGACACTGACCACTCATGATTATTTAAAAGGGTAATTGGAGTTCTGACACCTACCATCAGAACTTTTATGAGATTTTTTTCTATTCGAGATTTCTGATCTTCTTTAAGAGTAGATGCTAATAAAGAGAATAAAAACATTACAAGACAGAAGCAAAAGTCTCTACTCTTTTTCAACTTAATAGTAAATCTCTCCCTCAGACCGCATCTTTCAAATAACACATTCCAGAGGGAAACAAAATTCTAACATCCTTCAACCAGTAACAATATTCCCATTTAAAACGTTTCCTCTTGCTTTCACTGGAACAAAGTAAAATATATATTATTATTAGACAAGCATTTTGTAATTTATTAGAGCAAAGCCTCAGAAGAATAACACTTGTACCTCCTTTATGTTTATGTTTAAAAACAGAAGAAAGCATAGACAAGTCTGGAACATGCAAAGAGGCCAGCTCAGACAATACTAGAAAAACTACAGAAGGTGACAAGAAGAAACAAGGACTACTTAAAATAAGCATTCTTTTCTTGAAGAAAAGTAGTTTTGCACCATTCTCTTCTTCAATAAAAGCAGAGTAGCCTGACTAGCTCTAAGATGATGCAAACTCATTTTTACCACACCTGCACTAATAGTGGTATCAGCAATTTAGGGCCCAAAAGGATTATTTCTGTGATGTCAAGGAGCAGGCATTACACAGACCAGAGTGCTTGCATTGTTACTATGGAGCCACTGTATGCCACATTACTTCCCTAGAACATCCTGCATACATATTTTATCAGCAGAGTTCTAAAAAGACTCTGGGAGAAGCATATTTGGGATGTTAAAGTCCAGAAAAAACATGTTAGCTTCATTACTAAGAAAAATGTTTCTCTTTTAGCTATATTGTAGTTCTTTCCTATCCCAAAGCTCAGGAAGTTCCTGTTACATTATTTGAACAGTCTCAAATAAAGCTCTGTCTCTCAGACATCCTGACACAGCCTATTTGAATGCAATGAATTTTATAATAGAAGAGAAAGACAACTCAACTCCCAGTGTAGCATATAAGGTAGTAAAAATCCAGCACAACTACACAGTTATTTTGTAATCAAATAATCTGAAGTACTGTAAGCACTGTGTCTGACAATGATTTGTCAAATTTCGAAATATTCATAAAAGAATACCTCTGCCCAGTAGCTCTAAAGAGTATGTTATGTAATTTTTCAGCTGGGCCATCAGATATGAACATTTGAGTGCTGTTGTCAATATGGAAGTGAGGAGGGTCCACCATCCTTCGCTGCGATATTCACACATAACATAATCCAAGAGCCTGCAACACAGCAAAGTTCAGAGGAAACAAGTTACACTCACCAATATTTGGTATCATTAATACAAATTTCATCTCCACTAATACAAATGCTAGATTAAAGTCTCCTGTTTATACAAGGTGATGATTTATCAAAAACAGCATGAAACTATGATAAAGAAGCATTTATTCCTGAATTTTCTATTTTGAGCTGGAAAAATTTTCACAAGAAAACTCATCTGTCTTCACATAAAGAACTAGCAAAACAACAATTGCACAGAAGTGCCTTAGTCCAATATTGCATTAAAAACATGCCTTTCTATTGAATATGCAGTAACTATTTAGAAAAACAAACCAAACCCCCACAATAAAGTCCCCTTCCAAACTAAAGAAGTTTAATATTCCTTAAGCCAAGATGTTTCTTTTCTCTCCTACTTCCTATTCCCTTCTTATCTCTATCCAAGGGTTTTAAAGGTCCACAACATATGCATCAATCAGGCAAAACAACACACCTTAATACGTTCCTAATACTGACCACTGTTTGCACTGTTTTGTTTTAAACTCTTGTTAACTATTTAAGACAAGCATTTCTGCCTACTTCAGAGAAATCTACTTAACATAAACAAAAAATGCTTGTTCATAGAGCAATCAGGCTTGGCACAAACTGATCTGCTTATCCTAGCCTATCTTATCTTCCATGTAAAGTCCAGTCAGCTACTAACAAGTAAATACATCTCTCCTACTTAAAACAAGAGAGACAGCACTCAATCAGTGAGCTAGAAGTAGATAATATTTGCCCAATATGGCAAATTCCCACAACAGCTCAGAGCAGGAAGTTTTTGTGCTCTAATAACTGACTCATCTTAATGTAAGTGGAGTTCATAGACTCAATAGCTTGTGCATCAATCACAGCCAGATACAAGGAGCATCTCACACAAGCTTCCAACATTATTCCACAGCAATAGGACATGGGGTCTTAGTGAGAAGATAGCATGAAAAAAAAGCAATAATGAATGATACTCACTTCAAAGCTTTGGCATAATCTTTAGCATAGTAATATTCTTCACCCATTTGAACCACTGGAAGAAAAAAAATCCAGATCACTACTGAAAGCCTTTGCAAAATTAAATTTAAGAAATGCATCTGATTATCTATACTCACTCAAATGACTTTTCATTCTTGGACATTTGTATTTCTTGAACTGTGCGACAGCATTACTCAACAAAGTGATTATTAGCTCCTAGCAGATAAAACCATTACTGATATCATTATATATGCAAACATTAGTGTCACATTAAGAAAATAGATTTTTTTTTTTTTAAGAATAAAACTTACCGAGTGAAGAACATTTTTCTCTTTTAACTGTAGGGATAAAATCCCCATCTTCTCCTTTTCAGGATCAGAAAGATCAAAGCCTGCATAAGGCAAAGAAAAAAAAAAAATCCATGAAACTGGAATTCTGTCCAGACCCAAAGGGAGTAAATTATACTGTGAACAATATGCTATATCAGCTTCAACTCAAACATACTCACACATTCTTTTACCTCACAGACAGATATATCTCCCTAGAAGGGAAATTCTAGAACACAATTATCTTTCCCCTTGTTTTCAAGAATTTATCCAAAATCAGCAAATTACAATAAAACCATCTAGTCCTTATATCTTTTAATACTTAAAGTATGCATGTTAGGAGAAGTTAGCCCTTTTCTAATCTGATCTCAAACAAGGATTCAAGATTATATTTCTGTAGCATAGAGAAACATACTTAATATTCCTTGCCGCCATGGTCTTTGCCCATAGAAATCAAGCACTCCAGTTTGTGTTTCCAGGGGATCCGGATTGGGATATGTCACTGAGGACTGTAAATTCAAATATAGTAATTAAAAGGGTTCCTGTTTCATTTTCTGCCAGGCAAGTGTTAGAAAAATACTAAAAAATACCCCCCCCTCCATATCCTAGTACTAATGCTCTTGTTACTCTGCTTCCTGTAAGTTACCAGATAAAGTGCACATATAAATATACTGGAAAAACAAAGTGAGTTTTCAAATATCCATAGATGTAAAAGTATATTTTTTTAAAAAAAAAATTAAAACATGTCAGAATTATTTGTAAATAAATAAATACTAATGCATTTGTTCTGGGACAACCTTTTCCATACATAAGGAACACACGTTATGTTAACAGGCATCACAAAGACACATATCCTTTCCCTGGATTTCATTTACATATACTACAGATTATTCCACTTCCACTTAAGACTACATGAGCAAATTCACTATCTGGTTCATTACAGAGCATTTTCCTCTCCCAACTTACATCATGGTTACAAAGCATACTTGCTAGCTGTTTCCGTTCCTGTGCATAGTAGGCTGCCTGCTGGTAATAGAAACCTGGATTCTGAGTTTGAATTGCTGTCAATCCCAGTTTAATTGCTTCATCAAACAAGTCACCAAAAGCCTGAAACCTGTTAAAAAAAAACATTTATAATGAAGATTATGTACAGAAAAGCAATATGAACTGAAAGGTATCCTACAAATGAAAGTTCTGGTTACTCAAAACATGACAATTCTCTGTACTTCTGCATCTAAATTCTATGGCTGCATTTGTTCATACTCTGTTCATTCAAAGAGAAAAGTAGTCAATGATCAATGCAGAACAGAACAACAGTTTATGTTATGTTCTTGTGTACCTCTTAGTTAGGGAACTAAGACTTTGTATCTTGTTTAGACAAATAAACCTTTTGAAGTTCAGTTTATCTAAAACACTAGTAAGCAAAAACATACTGTTTAGACATCCAGGCAGCATGCTCAAAAGCCAGTTCTGCACTTCCTATTTTCTTCTTGCATAGGTCAATATGCTTCCTGAACTGTGCAATAGCATCCAGTGGAGTATTATGCTGAAAACATAGGCGACAGATCTAGGAAAAGATAAAAATAAAATGAAAAACTACTGTAAGGCTGCTAAGGATTAGCACTCAACCCCACCACTCCCCCAGCTAATTTTACATATTTCTGAAGGACAAAAATTCATAAAAAACAAAGGAAGAAAAGTAGATGTAAACCATAATGTATTACACCTGAAACCGTATGGTTCTCTATTTCATCTAGTACTATTTATCATCCTGTTCTTGCCCAAGACATCAATGGAAGAGTGCCTAACTCATTGCCAAATATAACAGAGAACTTCAGAGCCTCTAGAAAGATCATTATTTTGAAGCCTGTAGTCCGCAAATGGAATTTGATGGAATACAACTCCAAAATTCTGGTAAGTGGTGGGATAGTTTTGCTTTACTTAAAAGCCCTCAAAATACCACAAAAGAATTGACTGATTCTTAGAGAGTTACTTTCTTTCCCCTAACAAGCAGTAACTGAACTATATAGGCCTAAGCTTTGCAAGAAGACAAAAACATTAATGGAACAAGCAGCCCTGGTGTTCATCTTCCCTGCACAGAGTAAGAGTTAGAGTCTAATCTTTCAGAAGACTGCATCTCAAATGAACTCAAATCCTTCAAGATAATCCCAAATCTCAGCTAAGGATCTTTCTTTCATGTGGAATTCAGAGGTCTCTGCTAGTCTGAGCATAGCTGGTGTTCTAATGATAACTGTTTCTAATCCGTCTCTGTAAAAGCAATATAAAACTGAACTTTATAATCTTTCCCCATTAATCAACTGCATCAACTTTTTTCTTCTAAGTTATTGTCAAAGACTAGAAGTATAGTTGTTACCTTGTAATTTATAAATCCCGCCATGGTCTTGATTTCCAGCATGTTTGTTTCATGAGCCCTCAATTCATGCACAAGATTATAGGCAGTTCTGTAATTCCTAAGCAGGAATATTTAGAGTTAAATCACAGACGATAAAAAAGTTCCAGAACAGGACTGCCAACAGTGAAAAACAGCCTTCCAATCAGAGCATTCTTCCCAGTGAAGAACATGCCCCTTACATAAATAATTTAAATAAACATTTAAATAATTATACATTCAGGAAAATATTTGTCACAGTTTATGGCTTAGCAGTAATTTGGGGTGGAGGAAGCTAACATGAGTCTTACTTGAGAGCATTCTGTGTATCCTGTTTCAGCTCACTGAAGAAGGCTATTTTGAACTGGTGTCTAACAAACAAAAGCTGCAAAACACAAGCAGTGCACATCATTCACAAACATCCAAACATACCGCTACCTACAAAGAGATACATAATACAGCACTTGACTGGAAAAACTGACAGTGCAACTGTTTCCTAATAGTTCTGTCTGCCACCATGACACAGCAGTGATCTTCCAATAGATTCAATCTATTCAAAGCCTGTTACCCTGGCACAAGGGAGAGGCTTTGTAACACCCCAAAATCTCTATGCCAACAGAGCTAATTGTAGTTTGGAGCTCACCACTTGGATTCCAGTTCCAAGAGAAAGAAGCTGGCAATTGTAACAAAACATGATATGTCTGAGTGGATTTGAAAAGCAAAAGTTAAAAACCGAAATCAAGTGCAACTCTGAGTACAAAATATCTAAGGGAAGCACATCCCACAACTTAAGATACTACACTCAAATCGACTAAATTATGTAAATAAATGAGAAGTTTTTAATTTTTTAATCTGAGAACTTAATTTTGCCCTGCAGCTCTTCTAAGAAAAATGTGAGAAAGACAAATGTAAGACCAAAACCAATCAAAATAAAAGTTTAAATTGCAGAAAATAGAACCATATTTACTTCCTATACCGATAGAACATCTCAAATTGGAAGGGGGGAATAAAAACATTTAAGCAACAAACCCTTATTTTCATGTTTTAACATACAATACAAAAAGCACAGTATTTTAAAAATAGGGTAACGTTACCTGATGAGTGGTTTTGTTCAAGAACTCCTTATGAGATTTAACTCTTCTTATTTCTGTATAATAGTAAGTCTGTGCATGCTCATAGAAAGCATTTTCCAACCTGCAACAAAGTTGCTCATAAGTGTCACAAAGTTTCTCCCACATACAAAGAAATTATAAAGTTCTTCAAAATAAGTTACTTTTAATTGTGTTTATGTTAGTGTTGGCAAAGGACCTTGTGGTATTACTAAACTCCTCTTTAAGTTACCACACAGGGTAAGAGTCTGCAGACAAAAACTTTTCACAAAAGGGGTAGTAATAAATAAAACACAAGTTTGAGAGCTTTATGTACTAACTTCTAATACAACAAACTCAAATATTTAATTTAAGATAGTCTCAGGATAAGCTCTTCTGATTTTGGAAGGTAATAGAAAGTTGAGAGATGTCTCTCAGTTAAAACAAGAAAACCCTGCTGAGACTCACACAGTACATCTGAATAGCATCTTATTTCCTGGACTGTGAGGGAAGGAGTGGGAAGGAAAAAACAGCAATAAATAAAATTCTGAGGGTACAGAGTAGGCTTCATCATTCTGTCCAAACATCAACAGCTACTTCGGCTGCAGAGGTCACAGTGGAACTTGTCTGCAAGAGAAATAGCCCAAGACAACTCACAGGGGGAGAGGACAAAGACGACAAGAACACTAAATGCAATATGAGACTGAGGAGGATCTAAGAAGCATATGATGTATGATCAAGCTGTAAGGAATAAAACCAACTAGAACAAGACCAGAATCCAGGAGAAGAACACATGCAACAGCACTGACACATGCAGGAAATAAAGGCTGAAGCATCAGTTCTGTTCTTATAATCTCAATTTAGCATCAAAAAATATGAAAAGCTAGAAGTAATGGTTATTTTATTTTGATCAATTGCAGTGGCAGTTTGTGAGCAGCATGGATACAATAACAGCGTTCATTTATGTTGATAATTATACTGTTTATATATAAATATGAGGGTGAAAAATTAGCCTCCAACTGTGACCCCTCCTCTCTCTGAGAATATATGGAAAAATTAAAACTAATTATAGCAAAACATTATTTGCCTTAACCCTTCTTTTAGATCTACACATAAGTGTCTACCATTCCTCAATCCACTTTTGAAAGGCCTTCCTAATTTATTTGAAGTTGTAGTACATGTAAATACCAAAACAGAAGGCACAAGAAATGTGTAAAATGGCAAAGACATAATATTTACAACTCAGATGCCACATAGCATACATAGGGAGGACTACATGGCCAGGAAGTGGAAGGGGGGAAAAAACCAAAAGCCTGCTAAGAGTTAAACCTAAAAACATTTCTATGGAAAATCATTTAGAATCAGCAGGGCCAAGACCACTGCAGAAGTAGAAAAACCCACTTTACCTCTACCCAGGGAACATCTTGAGATACCTGATAACATTCCTTTAAAATCAGCATCTCTGACTGTCATTACTCAACCTCACAGAGAAATGAAATTGCATGGAATTCATCAGAATAACCTGAAGAATTCCAGCAAACAGGTAAAACATTCACTGCTGGTCTACAATGAATGTACCACAGAGTATTCACGTTAACCTATGACCTCTCAAATTCTCCATTAGAATAATGGGGTTGTTTAGATCAGAAAAGACCTTTCGGATCATCAAACTCAACTGTCAACCTGTTACCAAACCCACCACTAAGCCCATCCTACTGTCCCTAAGCACAGCATCTACATGTCTTTTAAATAAGCTTTAAATGATGACCCAACCTCTTCCCCAGGCAGTCTGTTCCAATGCTTGATAACCCCTTTGGTGAAGAAATTTTCCCTAATATCCAATCTAAATCTCTCCTGATGCAACTTAAGCCATTTCTTCTCATCCTATGGCCTGAGGGGAAGCCCTGGGGAAGAGACCAACCCGCACTCCACTACAGCCTCCTCTCAGGGAGTTGTAGAGAGCAATAAGGTCTTCCCCAAGCTTCTCTTTCTCCAGACTAAAGACCCCCAGCTCCCTCAGCTGCTCCTCATAAGGCTTTTGCTCCAAACCCTTCACGGACTCTGCTCCCCTTCTCTGGATACACTCTAGCAGCTCAGCATCTTCCTGGGTGCCCGAGGTGCCCAGAGCTGGACACAGCACTGCACGGATTTCCATCCACTACCTCCACTGAGCCAGCAGAATGAAGGCCCTGGCCAGCACACCAATAGTCCAACACTGGCAAGCTCACCCCAGGCTTATTTTTAGTGAAACTGGTTTTATCTCTTTCCCACTTTAAGTCTAGTTTAAGGCCTCTTCAGTAAGCTCTGCTAGCTCTTGTGTACAGACCCTTCTTCCCTTTTGAGACAAGTGTACACCATCTGCTGCCAGCAGGCCAGGTGTATGTAAGCCAACCCATGGTCAGCAAACAGAGCAAGACAGGGAGTTTACAGTCACTTACCTTATGATATAGCCAACAAGATGATCAGTGTGTGGAAGTACAAAGAGTGATTTTCCAGAAAGGTCACAAGCATTACATAGAGCTGCAGCCCTCTCTGATGCAATAACATCTTCCCCTAGTAAAGTCAAGGAAAGCACAAGTAAGTGGTATATGATGCTGCAATGTCAAACTAGTTCTAAAAGCTTAAAGGTCAGGTTATGAACCTTAAGTAGACCAAAAGGTCTAAACAGTATTGAAAAACACAATAATGATAAAACCAAGAGCACATTCTTTCTTCCTTCTTTAGAGTACTATTTGCTCCATCCAGCAGAACACATTGCAGAAACTTTCTAGCAGTTTTTGGCAATAAATTACAAGTATGATGTAAGTTTTTCATCTCTCACAGAATTAAATATCCTGTGTCTTAAGAAAGACAAGAGCACCAAGGAAAGACAAACACATACAGCAGGTAGAGCAAAAACAAAAAATGGTTTGCCAGACACTAGAAAGCAAGCTGTAGCTCTACAGAAATGTAAACTGTATCACATTTCACAGTTCCACGTGGCTCCAAAATTTGATTGATTAAAATCAAGTTAAGACAACACACCTCTGTAGGTACCAAATATCCTTTCTCTAAGTTCCCAGTGCTTTGACTGGTTTTCCTGATCTCAGGCAATGTTAAAAATGCAACTTGCTTACAAGAAGGCAGGTCAGATGTATTACCATATAAACCATCCCTGATACTGTGTATCAAAATTTGCACTTGGACTTAAGAGGGAGAAGTCAGGGAAAAACGTATCAAGCGTATACGGTCAACTGTCCTGAGTGCTCTGTTTATCTTTACACCTTCCTGCAGTCACAGGGCATTTAATGAACGTAGATGACAGCAGATGAAGAAGCACAGATAATGTGACAAACCAAAGTCAGCTCAGCCCACCGGGCCTTCTGAAAAATGAGAACTCCATAACTCTGCATAGAGTTTTCAAGTACCTGGAGGCAATGGTGTTTTTTTCTGAATCAAAACCACAGCAACTTTGGTATTTCTTCCCTGCAAACTTTGCCTAAAATAAAGACAACATAGCACAGTGTCAAGGTTTCACTTCTTATTTCTGAATAACCAGAACAAAATAAGATTTCTGTCTAGATGGAAGCACTGGAAGAATGCTACAAAGGTGAAAAAGCCAAACAGCACAATATGCTCTATCACTCAGAGAATGCTGTCTTCCCTCTATTGGGACAGAACAATTGTGCTGAGTTTACCAAGTAAAATTTCATAGGCTTTTACTGTTTTACGTAAGTAACTTCTACAAATAAACCATTTAAAAAAGTTCTTTACTGTGAGTTGTATATTATAAAGCAAAGTCCAAGTTCCCCTTAATTTATATTTAAGAAAAAAAATCATATGTTCTAGAAGGCAAAGAGATTCTGCAATTCACACTTATATTAGTTTGCAGTACATTATGATCCAAGTGAAAAAAGATCTACCTGACAATTTCAACTCGAGTAGCACACTCCAACTGTTTCTCCTTCCACTGTGGCTCATCCCAGTCTAGTTCATAGAATACCACCACAAGTGCTGGAACCAAATTCAGGTGTTTGTTCATCCAACCAGTCTTCAGGATTCCTTTTGGAATATACCATTCATAGGACGTCCTCTGAAAATATTGAGGATATTGAAACAAGCCACAAAAACCATTTACAGACATTTCTAGCAGGAGAAAGGGCATAACCTCTATATTCTTGTCACTTAATAAGTTTATCATCTTTCCTTTAACATTGTTCCCCTCAAGCCTTTACTTCCTATTAAGGCATATCCCTCAATAGCTCAGGCACCAGGGCCTGATGTCTGAGATATTAGCAGCAAGAAACAACAGATTAATGGAGGAATACTGGAGAAGAGCGTCAAGCTCAGGAGCATGCCTCATACACTGCAATGAAATACTAGGCTCAATTGAAAACAGTGGTCTCCAAACAGTGCAAGGACATATCAGTTTAGACTCCTTCTCTTCACCAGCATCATGGAATTATGAAGTTTTCTAATAGTTGACATCGCTTCTTAACTTGCCATTGCAAAGCTGAGATATTCCTTCTGCTGTGTTTCACCCAGTTATAGTGAAAAGTTCTGTAAAAATAGCTTTATAGGCTAGGCTGGGGTTTGTAAAGAATGCATATTAAGTATCTAGTTTCTCCAAAGTTAAATGTTGGGTTTCATTAAAGCTCAGATTTTGCAAGGTACCTTAATGCTATGTAGAAGAGTAGCAAATACTTCAAAAAGTAAACCATGCGGGCTTTCTCTGCTTCTGGCTCATAAGCTAAGGCACCCCTACGTTTCCTAGGCACCCACGGCGCTCTATCAACGCCCTCGGCTTCCCCTTCGCCCTCACAATTTCCCTGACCCGAAGCTCCCACCCTTCCCCTCCAGCATCGGGGGAAGCGAGGAGCGGCAGAGCGCGGTGCCAGCCCGGGCAGAGGGAGCACAGCCCGTCCCGCAGGGAGCCCCCGACCCGCACCGCTCCCGGGGCCGCCGGCGGCTCCGCAGCCGGGGCAGCGCGCTGGGACCGCACAGGACGGGGACACTACCTTCGTCCGGCACTTGGGGTACTCGTGGTCGCCGGGCAGCACTTTGAAGGAGATGGGGACGCGGTCGGCTCTGCGGTTGGCGCAGAAGGCGTCCCACACGGCGCGGTGCACGGCGTTGTACACCACGTCCAGGCCGGTGAGCGTGACGAACGCCATGGGCCGGCAGCACAGCTCCACCGGGAAGTCCCAGTGAGTCGGAGGGGTCATCCTGCGCCCGGGACGGCGGCCTGCGAGGCGGCGGGACGGCGGCGGGAGGGCGGCCCAGGCCGGCCACAAGAGCGCCCCGCTGTCCCGGGCCCGTGTTCCCTGCAGCGCCGCTGACCGCGGCGGGATGGAGCCGGGAAGCGCCGGGAAGCGCCAGCTGGGAGCGGCCGCGGGTCACGGGAGGCGGCGCGGGCGGGCCGCCGCCTCAGGAAGCGAGCGTCGGGCAGCGTCAGAAGGGCAGCGGGAGCGACCAATCAGCGCCTTCGCTGCACCCCTCGGACCAGTCAGAAGCGCCCGCGCGGTGACGTCACTGGGAGGCAGCCAGTGAGCAGAAGGAGGAAGCGCGGGGGACGCTCCGCCGGCCAATGGCAGCGCAGGGGGCGGTGCCGCGGGTGCCCCGCGCTGCCCTCGGGGAAGGCGCGTCCGTGCGAGTCCGGCGGGGCCGCGCCAGGCAGGCCCGCCCAGCCCCAGCCCCGGCGGCAGCGGGGCCGGGCCGGGCCGGAGCGAGCGGGGTGGGAGCGGGCAGCTCCGGCCATGGCGGCCAACGAGGACCAGGAGGTGAGTTCCGCGCCCTGCTGCCTCAGGGAGAGCGGAACCGGGGCTGGGAGCGCGGGATAGAGCCGTGAGGGGAGAGGGGGCGGCAGGGAAGCGGCGCCGCGGGGCGGGAGGGGGAGCTGGGAGCTGGGCGGCGGCGGGGCCGGGCGGGAGCGCGGTGCCCGGGCTGCGGTCCGTAACCTCTGCTCTGGCCCCGGCTGCAGATGGAGCTGGAAGCGCTGCGCTCCATCTACGAGGGAGACGTGTGCTTCAGGGAGCTCAGCCCGGTGTCCTTCCAGTACAGGGTAAGGCCAAGCTGCACCTTGGAGTTACTTTGCTGCCTCGTAGTTGCCGTACTAGGGGGTTCTGAGCCAAAGAGGTGTCTGATGTGCAGTAAAGGATAGATCCACAGGGAGTTTTTTCGGGATGTTTGGTTCAACGATGCTTCATAGCACAGGGTGTCGTGTGTATGACATGCATCCAGCATGGATTTATTACAGAATCACAGAACGAGTGAGGTTGGAAGGGGCCTCAGTGAGTCATCTGATCCGATCTCACTGCTCAAACAGGATCATCTTAGAGCACGTGGCACAGGATCCTGTCCACTCGGTTCCTGAAAATCTGCAGTGAGGGAGATTCACAGCCTTTCAGGACAGTCTTTTCCAGTGCTCGGTCACTGCACAGTAAAGAAGTCCTTCCTTATACTCTGGTGGAACTTCCTGGCCGTCGTTTCTGCCCTTTGCCTCTTGTCCTGTTGCTTGGCACCACAAGCCAGTTATCCCTGAGCCAGGCATCCCACTTGCACATCTGAGCCCTGCATAGCCAGAACTGTCAAGCCCTCTGAAGGAGCCAGCCTGCTGTGTAATATTTACTCTAACAGGTCAGAAATTGAGAGATTTTTAGAGATGTTTCCATGTAAAATTTGGAACCTTTGTTAACTGTTCAGTTACAAGGTTCCAGTCTCTTGTCCAAAGAGACATCTTGATCATGTCTTACTTGCTAAAGAGAAAATCCACAAAATGCTTTGGGCATGTGCACTGACACAGTCTGGTCAGAGGAGACATACAGGGGGTGCTGAGCTCAAGGACTCACAAGTAAGATTCTGGCATTAAATTCTCACCAGCTTTCTCAAATTTAGAAACTGTGAAGTTCTTCTGGGCACAGACTGAGGAAAATCTTTTGATGGCCAGAAAACTTTACTGATGAAATCTTAGGCACCCATGGGACAGAAGGGAGGCTTCTGAAAATGCCATATGCCTGTTTCGGGCAGAAACCATCTAAAATCATCTTTCTGTGACTTCTCAAATAACTTAAGAATGATGTCACTAATTGAAATGAGATACAGCTCAATTAATTAATAGCACTTGGAATCCCAGCCACATGAGAGCAGCCTTTTTTCATTGATTGTATCCTTCTTAATAAATTTAATTTCTTTGAAATGGGAAATATGACATACCTACAAACCTAAAGTGTTTCATTTTACATTTCACTAGCTTTGGTCGTTGCTGATTTTTATTAGACAAAAAATAATTATCAAAAGTTAGGATAACTCAAGTACAATAAAACTTAATGTCATACAAAGGCAATAATACATCTTTCCCATGAAGAAAAGTCTGTATTGTGAGAAGTTATAATGCAAGTAAGTGCATGAGAAGATAAAATTCATATGGCTTTGCAGGATTTGCTCTGCATACATATAGTGCTTTCCTGAGAGAACCCTGTGAACCTTGCAGCCAATTCTGCTCTTGGTAGCAGTGGGAAATGAACTGTAAATGCTGCCTTGAAAAATATTGCAGATTCTTGATTTAAAGTCTTATTTATTTCACTACTAAACAAGTGGTTTCAAGTGTCAGTTAGTCCAGTCTGCCGAAACAGATACTGTAAATAAGAAAGCAGCAATTTTTGTTTTTACTTTTTTTCTTTTTTTTTTTTAAATTTTGAATTACTAAAGCCCTACCTTGATTAGGACTTCTCTTGTGGACACACTTTATTCACACATAATTAGATGAAGGCTGATTTTTATAATGAAGCAAATAAGGGAGAATTTTTGGTGGTTTTAGAAACCTTACTGTGCTAGTTTTCCAAATCCTTGTGTGAAACAGTTGTTTCTGATTGTATTTCTGTAGTGTGCTGTAATTTATTATTTATTATTTTTTTTAATCCAAACTAATTCTACTGACATCTTAAATCTTTGCTACTCATTCTTTTGTACAGGAAAATAAAATATCTATAGATATGAGATATAAATATTGACATTCTTACCCTTTTTTTTTCTGTCTTAAGTTACTAATTTATTATCATCCTATTTTAATCCTGTCTTGTGTCTTATTTTCATATTGCTTTGTGCTTAGATGTGTGTGTAGGGGGAAGGATCATATTTTCTGTTCTTGTATGCAACAGTATAATATTTGGCTTGAAAATGCTACAAAGCATTCCTTAAAACAAAGGAATTAAAAACCCCCAACCATAAAAAGAGATTTGACAGTTTCTGCTGCTTCTTCTGGAATGAAAATTGCAGGGTGAATGTTGATATTGATGTCCAAAATTTATTTCTAGATACCAGCTTTATTTTCTAGCTGATAACTATCAAAATAGTTGTCTCAAGGAATTTTGATGGTCTGAAGGAAGTAATAGACTTCTGTATTGGCTTTGTAATCCTCAGAAAGTGACTGGAAACTGTTGATTTCTAGAATTGGATTATTTTCTCTTCAGATAGGTGAAAGTGGAGATCCCAAAGCCTTTCTAATAGAAGTCTCCTGGCCAGAAACATATCCACAAACAGCACCAGTCATATCGATGGACGCTTTCTTCAACAACACAATGTAAGTGTTTGTGACAGCTTCACTCCCTGGCCTTGTGGTGGGGACTCTTTGTTTGAAGAGCTTTTTGTCATCTGTCTAGTTTACAGTTGAGCTTAATGATTTCTTGTAGATCTTCAGCTATTAAGCAAAGTATATTGGACAAGTTAATGGTAGAAGTTGAAGCAAATCTTGGAACTGCAATGACATACACACTTTTTGAATATGCCAAAGACAATAAGGAGGTGTTCATGGAAAATCAACCTGTTAACACTGTGGTAAGTATATGAATTCTGATTTTGATTTCATGCTTTTAAAACTGAAAAAAAGATTGATTATTATAACCTGAATACTTTAGAGTTCTCTCTAAGTTGTAAATCAGTTCATTAGTTATACATGTTAGTGGCTGAAAGTGACATACAAAGCATGGTGCCACAATGCTCTGTGTTCATAATTGTTCTATTTGATAGTTATTTCGCTGTTACACCAAAAGGTTTGCAGCCTGCTGTTATATCCCACAGGATAACATTAAAATGGAGACTTGGAGCAGAAGTAAAACTAAAGGAAGTCGAAACAGAGATGTGTCTGTTGAGGATTGGAGGGGTGGCAGTTTACTGCAGCCTTCCTGGGATTGCATAAGTGCACCTCCTGGGTCTTAAAGTAGTCAGGCTGGGTCAGTCTGGGGTTTTGTTGTTTGCCATGATGATGCAGCAGATCTGCTTTGAGGAGAAAAGAATGATTTCTATGTTTGGGAAGTCTGAATCCATGCATACTAAATCACACTCCATGATTAAATTTTAAAGGTGAAAAAGGTGCCCTTTGCAACTAGAAGAGAATAATTCCAGTCCCTAATACGTGTTTTTTAAAAGTACAGCCCTGATTATATGTTGATTAAAAGCTGCAGGCTGCTGACAGCATTGCTGCTTTCTGACAGTCAAGGTATTTCAGTATGTCAGGTTCAGTAATCACATCACACAGAGATATTGATGGAACTAATATGCAAAATGTTTACAACCACTTTTATCCTTTTCAGACTTCAGTAAGCAATAGTATTTCAATTGGAACTCCTGATGTGCCACCAAGTAAAAAAAAAGAGAAAAAGGAGCAGTTATCCAAAACTCAGAAACGAAAACTAGCCGATAAAACAGGTTTGTTCGCTATAGTAATCTGTGCTTTGCTATAAAATTTGGATTTTCATACTATCAAGGACACCTTGCTAGAGAAAGAGGAACTAGTAATTTGTTAATAAGATTAACTACTTTAAGTCTGTAGTTTCCATTTTATTTGTTTTAGATCAATCATTCTTACCTGAGATGTTAGTTCTGGTCACAGCAACTTTTTCTAGAGTCATGATTTAATGACATAATTGTTTTGTTTTGCTTTGTTTTGTTTTGTTTAAGTTGGTGACAAAAATGAAATTTTCAAAAAACACTTATGGAAGGAGAGGATTTGGGACCTCTAAAAATTCACTTTCAGCAAAAAATGCAGTTTGTTGACAGGTCCTCATAAATAATTCGCATAATTAAAAACGTAATTTCTAAACAAAAGTATTTCTTCTGGAACCCAAAATAAAACATCTAATTAAGTTTGCATTCCAGAAATAGAATTGCTTCTGGAGTTATTTAAAGCTTTCAATGAAATAGAAGGATTTTGATTGAAAATGTTGATTACCTCAGTTAGTTTTGCTGATGACGCTTTGGTGTTCACCTTCAGTTTTCAGTAATGATCTGGATAATATATCCTATTGTAGCAGTAAGTTGTACCCTGTGATAGCGATTTCTGCATATAATCTACCTAACCTAATGTATAATTGGCAAACTTAATGCTAGCTGTATAAAGGAAAAGCTGCATAAAATTTAGTTCTTTGAATTCATCATTCCTGGTCAGCCCAGCTCATATTGGAGCTACCTTCTAAACTAAATTTCAGGTGGACTGAGGTGTTTTTATTTGCATTGAATTACTTTGAATCACATAATCAAAAAATCACCCAGGTTGGAAGAAATCAAGTTCATCTATCCAACTATCAAACCACCACCACTATAATCACTCCTAAAACTGTCCCCAAGTGCCACATCCAGACACCCTTGGAACACTTCCAGTATCTAACTACTCTTAGTGAAAAATGCTTTTTTGAAATCTAATCTGAACCTCTCCTGGCACAGCTTAAGGCCATTGCATCTCTTCCTTTCACTTGGAGTTTGGTTGAAGAGCACACTTCTAGTTCTAAACACACTATGTTTAAGGCATTAAAATCTGTTTCTGTCCTCATGGCTTTGGAGTGCAGAAGTTGAGGGGTTTGGATATTTAGGATTTTGTGGGTTGATTTTGAAGAAAGATAAATATTCTCCTTAGCTTGTGTGTTGAAATTAAAACCTTTTTCTGCAGATAACAAAGGGGAGCTTCCACGAGGATGGAACTGGGTTGATGTAATTAAGGTAATGTATTATATACAGTATTGTGAATATGCTGTGTGTGTAAATTAAAAATTATTTGTACTAATATATGAAGAAAACTGATCTGATAATTTTTTTTCTTGCTTTTCTTCCTAACTATGTTTGGATTTGACTATGATGTCTGATTAATTTCTATATGTGTCCAGCATGTAAGTATTTTCAAGTTCTCTTTTTTTACTGTTAGAAAGACTTTTATGAAAGAGTAAGAACTGCAGCTTATTATGGGTTCTAATTTACAAGTTTCTCAAAAGCTTTAAAATGCTAGTTTTTCTGAATATTAGTCTAAAGGACTTCACTGTTTGAACTTCATTAGTTTCTTTTTATTTACTGAGCAATTAAACTTTAAATTTATAATGAGAGGGCTTTGCTAATCAAAGGCAAATATTCATGTCCTTTTATGACATGAAGATTTAAAACAAAGTTGGTAGTGCTGCCAGGTTCTGGAGGGCAGTGGATGAGTAAGAAATAAAAGGGAGCTATCCCAAGTAGGAGCACTTTGCTGTCTCCTACAAGTCTCATTCTCTGCTGCAACTCCTCCAGTGAATAATTCTTTTCAACTTGCTCCTTCAGTATTGATTTCTTCCACCCTCTTGTTTTTGCTGATTCACTGAAAATTACTGCTTGACAATTTTGAAACCAAACTATTTTATTTTACACAATTGAACTAATTTTCATTGTAAGACCTAACACCAATTCCAGTTGTTAAATAAGAGCAACTGAATGTTGAAGGTTGTTTTGGGCAGAGTCCTTCTGAGTTAAAAGTGGTTATAAATAGTGAATGTCTTAGTTTTCATGACAGTCCTGCAACTTTTAATAATTATAAGCCTAGCTTTAGAAGGTGAGAAATACTAAGTTTATATTAATATCTATTTTTATATTGTCTGAAGATAAAAGTTCCCTTCCGTTACTTCATCTTTTTTTTTTTTTTTTTTTTTTTTTTTGGAGAGCTGGTGATAGAGCCTTCAAATTAAATAGAAACAATGCCCTGAGGTTTTTCTGGGTTTTGTTGTTGGTTGTTTTTTTGTTTTTTTTTTTTTAATTCAACTTGGTCAGGAAATAAGCTCATTTAGTGTTTAAGCTTAAGAATTATTTTTTGATGCTTTTCAGTCTCTTGGTACAGTAGCACAACCAGTCTGTAATTGTTAATTAAGTATACACGTGTTCAGTGTGAGATCGAGATAATGTTCTTGTTTCCTAATAAATGGAATAGCATTCTAAACTTTGAATACTTTCTTTTTGTGTCTCTTTTATAGTTAAGCAAAACTGGTTCTAAAGATGATGAATAAAGGACTTTGGTACAAGGAAACTCCACCTTTTAATACAGTGCAATTCTGGGTCACCATCTCTCTATTAATAACTTTCATATTTGTTGAAGTAAGCATTTTATAAAGCTCGATTTCCTAACTTGTAAATCTAGTCACAAAAGTTTATCTAGAGACCGTGTGGTCATCTTCAGAAAAATCAACCAACAAACTTGCCTTAAATGAAGGTTAGAATGTGACAAAGGATATAGAGAGCCAGTGTGGTGAAGTGAATAGTGCTAAAGTGTTTATTAATTTATATTTAGTCTGTAGTAAAATCCTGTTATAGTGAACCCAATGATACTGTAAACATTTCCTGATGTTCTTATTCCAATTGAAGAAAAAAGCACTATAACAGTGGTTGGTCACTTGACAGCTTAATTAGTCAAAATAAATTATTCCATAGAAATAAGACCTTTGTCATTTGTTTATCTAGTATGGACTAGAAGGAGAACATACAAATTGTTGCAAGACAGGCTAGAGCTTGTGGTCTTGTTTTCACTAGTTACTGGCTGAAATAGTAAACACTAGTGAAAGCAAGGCCAATTATCCTAGTCTGCTCAAAAACAAATGGTTATAGCAGGAGTGCAGCTTCTTTATTCTCCACGATATCCCATCTGTTGGTCTTTCTCCAGTGTGCATCTTTACAGACAGTGGGATGTCTGAGGGGTGCAAGAAAGCACTTTTGCCCCATGTCTTAATGGGTGTTGGGATTCTGTAGCTGCTTCATTGGAGAAATAGGCATTCTTTTTTTTGAGGGATTTCCTGACTAAGTGTTGGGATAGTGGAAGTCAGCAATCCATGAAATGTATTGGGAGAACTTCTTCACGAGAGCTCTTTACTTTTTGTTTCCTAATGTGCTCTCTTGTATAAGAAAGTCATCCTCACTGTATGAACTGTTATTGAATACAAGATGCCTTAATGTCCTTTATTATTTTTGTTTTGAGATGAATTTTAATAAATGTCTATTTATCTGCTGTGGTATGTGTTTATTGTTTGAAATTCTGCATTGCCTACTGCACTTTTCACTTTGCAAATTTGGAATTGAAAGGACTCTGTCACAAAGAAAGCATTCTTAAAAATTTTGGAAGACTTCTACCTTCCATCTTGTGGTATATGTTGACATGATCTTCAGGCTGGCTGTGTTTGTTGTTGATAGGAGGGTCAATGACTTTGCCAGGACCATAGGAAATAACCATTGCATTCAGTACAATGCATGCAGAGCAATGTCCAGTGTTGCTTTGGAAGAGTGTGCTCTACTCCGTGCAGCATCCATCATTTCAGAAAGTCTGGTTTCTTTTTGAACTCTATTCTCGTATAGTAAAACATTGTAAAGTACAAAAGGGACTTTTTCTGAATGATGCAGCCTTGCCTTTGACATAAACTGGAGGCTCATGGCTGCAGCCAGGAGCAGGAGCACCTGGCACAGAGTGCCAGTGCCAGGAGAAGTGGCTCTGGCAGTCCATGTGAACCTGTAGCAAGGAAGGGCATTTAGCTTTAGTCTCTGCCAGAAACAGGCAGGACTCTATTCACGAGCTCTCCAAAGGGAATTGACATGTCTTTGTTGGTATCCTTGGTGCATAAATCAAGTTGCTATGACAATTTATCTGAATGGATTAGTTAGGGAGGGTGGGGGAAGTACAAATGAGAACCAGATCTCTTGCTTTTTATAGTGTTACTGTGTATAATTTGCTAGCCTTGTGAAATGCATGATTTTTCATGTCCTAGTCTGCCTGTAAATCACATGATCTCATGAAGTTATCTGAGAGTCACCTCTGGTTCTGTTGGTAAATGTATTTACTTTGAAGTCTACTTTTGCAGGAAATATTTTGCATTGGAAATTTTTATACCAGTTTTTTGCTTCTTTGTAAATTGTGAAAGGTAATTTGTGTTGTTTGAACCATTTTCTGATACGCTGTGATGGCTGAAACAGGATCATTGAAAGAATCTTTGTACTTGATATTACAGAGGCCTGAGCAGTAATAAATGAGGGGAAGGAAAAATGTATTGATTCTTATCAAACAAAGCACAATTGTAAATAAGAGATCATGACTCCTGAAGGAATTGTAAACACTGTTGAAAAATCCACTGCTGATTTCCTGGGGTTTTTTTTGTTTTTGTTTAGGGGTTTTTTTTTTTGTTTGTTTTTTGTTTTTTGTTTTTGGTTTTTTTTTGGGTTTTTTTTTTGGGTTTGTTTTTTTTTTTAAGTAAAGACCTACTGGCAGTGGAAAATCGGTGATTGCTCAGTCTCTTGATTGTAGGGCCACATCACCTGTTTAAATTAATGAGTTTTGCAGTAGAGCTTTGTTTGACCTGAGAAGACAAGTGTCAATACTAGTAACAGTAAATTAAAGGTAGCAAATGTCCAGAATGCTCTCAGTACCAAGAACAAAGATGCCCCATTGTACTCTAATATTTCAAATTCCAGGGAGTAATGCATACCGCCTCTAAGTATGTTGAACAGACAGCTGTGATTAGTCAACAGTGTGTGCCTACCATATCCTGCTCACCCCTTTGCTCAGCTTGACACAGATAGACTGAAATTGAGGCTGATAATTTCTGTAGGCCTGCTCTGACTGGTTTTATGTGGGGTGAATAGATAAAAGGTGCCCAACTGATGAACAATTACATTTTGGTGAGTAAAAGACCAGTAGGAAAAAAGCCAGCATTTGTCCATAGACGACCTATGGTTTGGGTTATACTGTAAAATTTGTGCTGTAAAAATTCTTAAACTGGTCTGAACCAGAAATAATTTCCCTTTGGAAACTGTTTCCTTCAACAATATGGCACCCTAAGCTCTTGCAGTTAACAGCAGAATGAAGTGGGGAAGAGATGTTCATTCAACAGAAAAAATACCAGAAGTGTGAGAATTCTGAGTGTATTGGACAAGGAAGTGGGTGGGGGAAAACATCCTTGTATGCAAAACTAGAAGAGCATAGGGGATAAATTTTCATTGCTGCAGGGCAATACAACAAAACAAAAGCTTAAGTCTGGCATGAGTTTGGGCTATGGTAAAGGACAAGAGGGTGGTAGATTTTCTTTCTGATGCTCTGGTTTTTTTCACCAACATGGATTTGACATCATCTCAGAATGGGTCTGTTTTGTGTTTGTGAGAAGAATTTGTTTGCCTGACTGTCATGTTTCTCATTATTCTCTTTCTGAGCCCATGAAAGTAGCCTCTGAAAGCTAGTGTACTCTCAGAAATAAGACAAAACATATTGCCTAGGCACTGGAAAATCATTAACTGTTTGTTCTCTCTCTCCTTCATTCAGAGCAAAGTGAGGAGTGACACCAGTGGCTAAATTACACAAGACATATGAAAATCTACATCCAGGCACTGGTGTCCTGTGTCAGACTGAAAATGTGATATAGCTGTCCCTCTCTACTGTGTCTGAGCATTCATGCCTGTGGTTCCTACAGATGTTGTGTTTAAAGTATTCATGTTAAAATTAGGGCAGAAATTTGAAGACTCCTATTGTGGTTGCTACTACAAGTTGTTTGTGTTGTGAGATGGGATAAGGTCATAGCAATGAGAGGGAAAGCCAGGCTGTAACTACAGAGAGAGGAGTGAGGTTGTGTGGGTGTCTCTGAGGGCATTGTTTCTTCTGCAGTATCTGTGTTATTGCTAATGATCAGAAAAGCAAAATTAACCTAGTCTGAGTTTGGAAGATATCATTCAAGAAACGATATAGAAGGAAGAAAGAAATCTTTTTCTCAAAAATCATCTGCTACAATATCATTGAAAGATGATAAAAGCCTTGCATGAATTTGCTCTTCAGAGCAGAATCTTGCTTTAAATCAAGTATCTCTGTCAGTAATCCATTTTATGATTTCCTGGAGGTAAAACAATGTGAAGACAGCATTGTTATGTGAAGAGCTGCTGTTCCATTGTAGACAATCATTTGATCTCTACCTATAGTGAAAATGATGCTTCAATTGACCTTGAAGACACAGATTTTATAATAGCTCAGGGAAAAGGTAGCAGCCCATTGGTAAAAAGTACAGAGCTTGTGTAGACGGTTAACAAAATTTGCCCAGCATTATCAGTTTTATATTTCTCTGTGAAGATCAGCACTAGAGTATTACCAGGTTTTAGTTAACTGGCATATTGCATAATTATGATTTTCCTTTCCACTTCTCATCCCATATGTCTTTAGATGATAAAAGTACAGGGTGTCATATAGAAATTTATTTCCAAAATTAAAATAGTGCTAAAGGAAAGGAAATAATCCTACTCAGAAGTAAGGATGTGCCAAAATTAAAGCTGCCTATGTGATGTTTATATGAAAAAGAGTTCCTAGGAAGATTTTCTTTCTGTGACTGTGTGGTTTTTTGGGTTTGTTTGTGGGTTGGTTTTTTTCCCTAGTGGAGGCCAAGCAGATGGTGGTTAGTGCTTTTCTTCCTAGTGTTCCTGTTTGTGGGAAAGCAATACAGAAACGGAGTTTTATATTCTCCTAAGGCTGAAAAGGGAAAAATGTTTTCACTTAGTGAAAGCAAATAAAGTAACAGAACTGTCCCTGGAACAAAGTGAACCTTTGATACCTGGATGGCCAGGTATTGAGGCAAATTAATTTGCTTTAATAGAACTGACTGGATCTGAGTGGCTTAGCCTGTTTCTGAGTCTATCTTCATGTGGTGGATTTGTGACTTACAAATCCTTATGGATAATTTTAGCTTGACTAAACTATACTCCATGTGATTAAACCATTGTTTTCAATAAATTTTTGTTATAGAAGTCAGTGCAGATTCTAATATATTAATGAGCTCTAGTTCTAACCCTTTTCATTTGAGGGAAGGAGAGGAGATACAATATTACTGCTCTGAATGAAAGAAATTCAATATATGCAGTCATCAAAGGCTGTCTGGACTTAGTTTACAATCAGTCTGAAAGAGTTAAAATGGTGAAGTCCTGCAAGATAATTCTAGCACCCTATCTTAAGATGGATCCACTATTTCTGTTATTTATATATTTTTAACTTGCTTACTGTGATGTTTAAAATGCTCAAGGTACAAGTGATACATTAGATTATTAGCTATTATGTATATGTGTAAAGTAACTAATTGTTCAGTCAGATGAGCCAGAGCAGTTACCTTGTGTTTCCTGATTTCACGGCATGATGATGGTTCTCTAACACTTTTCATGGTGCATTCCTACAGGTAATATCCCTCCTTTGTTTTCTTCCTAGCATGGGCAAAAAAGAGTACTCAGTGTTTCCTTCATGGCTTTTTTACAGAAAGGTGTACTGGGTGGGGAAGGAAGAAAATATAAACTACTGGCTGGTATTTATGCCTCATGCCTGGAATGAGTTAAGGTAATTGTGTCATGTTGCATATAATATAGTGTACAAGGCACTCCTCTTTTAATTTCTTCTGTTTTAAAGGTATGTGTTTGAGACCTCTGCTGCAATCTCTGACTGGTAAAAATTGAGGAGAATCTCTTTGTGATCATCACAATAATCTTTGTTTCATGGATATAGTCTCAACTCTGTTAGATTCTGTACTGATGAACACAGAGGAAGCAGGACAGGTCACTGTCTTACAGGATCAGGAAATGGGAAAGATATTCTCTGAGAAGACATGCTTAGTATGAAAAGCATATACTCAACTTCTTTGGATATCTGTTTAAGGAGAAAAGATGACAGTAGAAGAGTGAAAGAAGGAGGAAGGAACAGCTTGAGTCTGGAGCCTTAAGAACATGGTTGGTTAGTCTTCTGAAAATTACAATTTATAAACATATGTTGTTTTTTTGTATGTTAAAATATCTCTTAAGGTATTTTAAAAGATGATAAAACTTTTTTTTTTTTTTTTAAGTATTAATAGTAAACTCTTGAGGGGTGGAAAGAATGTCACCAGAAAAAAGTTACATGCAGGAACAAATTTAGAAATTTTGATTTAAAGCTGTGGGATTTTTGTATATCAAGCAAATGCAATTGCTGTTATGTGAAGAAGTGGAGACAACTCTAAAGCCTCTCTTCATCTTTTCCTCAAGATTCTGAGTAGTTTAGTGTTTTGAGTGTTGCAAGCTCAGAGTTTTATCTGCTGGGAGTGCACAAAATTTGGATTTAGATGCACATTTTGAAAATTTAAATCCAGCTCATCAGTATTTAAATCTCCAGTTGAATGTGTGTCTTGTAAGCAGAATGGTTAAAATGTGATTTGCCATGCTTGTGTATATAAACACAGTCTTGGTGAGGTACATCATTTCATCAAATCACTTCAACTATCAATGTACAAAGATTAAGAATATCTGTGTTATTTGAGAAATACTTATCCTCTGACTCGTTCAAAACTTCTGCCATCAATCACAGCAAAATAATCAAAAATGCATTTTTTTTTAAATTGTAACAACCTGATCTCACTATGCTTATTTGTGTTAGAGGCAGAAAGAATTGCATTAATGGAAGAATGCTATCCTCAATTGTGCAACTACTGTAAAGAAAGGTTGTAACTCTAGCTGATGGACCTGAGGTGGGGATTTCCAGGTGGTGTCAGAAATGATCACCATCGTGTTTTACTACATCTGGAAATTTTGAGGACGTATCAGAGATGAGATATAAAATATTTCTTGTAAGGTATTCCAGATATTTGTTTTTAAATTTTGCATTCTATTGAATTTATAGTTTAGGGTATATTAAGTTCATTATGGTTTTGGTTTGTAAAGAAAGGGCATTGTAAATCCAGAATGCAAAAGAGGAAGGGACAGCAATTCAAAGTCTTGACTGAGGTACACCATAAGAAACCTGGTAGGTTTGTGCTGTATGTAGATGAGGTTTGAATTTGTGTCCTTGAGTATGTGGGTTTTTTTCATTGTTTTCAGATTTCATGGGGCAAAAGCCTGATAATCCCATCGTCTCAGGAATATTATGAAAGAAAATCTTATAATTACTTACAGGTATAATTGGATGAATTAACCTAACTGAAATAATGCAAAAGCAGACACTGTTGTGTTGCATCTCATGGGATATCAAAAGAGATAGTTCTGACCAAAAAAGCAGTGCAGGCAGATGGTAATCAGGAAGGTGTTACTCAACACTTTTTAGGAACTGGCAAATCATCAAAAGTATAAATGGAGTTCATTCTAACAGAGAATTGGGCTCAAACATTTCAGATGAGCAGGATCTGTTTAATGTGTCATCTTCATCCCTCAATAGAACATAATGGAAGGAAGCTGAAATAGAAGGAAATCAGATTGGACAAGCAGGACTTCCTCTCATGAAGCTGTGCTAGCTGGGACTGATGGCTGCATTGTCCTCCAGGTGTTTTTCAGTATCTCCCAGAACAGTCTTTTCCTTGATTTTACTGGGCACTGAAGTGAGACTGACAGGCCTGTAGCTTCCAGGGTCCTCCCTCTTGCCTTTCTTAAAAGTCAGGACAATGTCACCCAGCTTCCAGTCTACTGGGATCTCTCTGAATTCCCAAAACTACTCAAAAATCAGGAGAGGTTTTGTGATGACATTAGCAAGCTCCTTGAGGATTCTCAGATGAATCCCATCAGGCTCCATAGATTTTTAGGAATTCAGATGAAGCAGAAGCTGCTGCACAATTTCAGGGTCAACTGGGAGTTGAACATTCTCGAGATGAGTCCTGGTCTTCCATCTCATGGCACTGAAACTCCCTTGGTCCATTCATCTGTGTTGAAGACAGAGTCAAAGAATGTGTTAAACACCTCTGCCTGGTCCCTGTCCCTGTTTGTGAGGTGACCATCCTCAACCTGTAACAGGCCAGTGCTATTTTTCACTGCCTATTTCCATTAACATATTTGACAAAAACCTTTTATTGTCCCCCACAGTTCTGGCCAACCTCATCTCCAACTGAGCTTTGGCTGCACAAATTTTCTCCCTACAGTAGAAAGAAGCATCACTGCATTCTCCCCATGTCCCCTGACCTTGCTTTCACTGGGTATACACCTTCCCTTTTTCATCTTATCTCTGAAAGAAGGTCCCTTTTCAGCCAAACTAGCCTTCTGCCTTGTCTGACTTCCAACATTTGGGAGTTGTAGCTCCTGTGCTCTTAGGAGGTGATGTTTAAAAAGTGACCAGCATTGATGGACCCCAGCACCTGCAAAAACGTTTTCCCAGGAAAGTTCACTTACTAGTTCCCTGAGTAACCTGAAATCTGCTCTCCTCATGTCCATTTTGTTTCAAGTACTTACAAACTGCAGCCTGTCAGGTGAGTGCTGAATTCCTTCTGATCAGAAGTTGTTTGGTAAAGGAATAAATATGCATTTCTTTCCAATCTGTTAAGGAGATTAATTTATTCTTCATTAATCTGAAGGCAATTCACTTCTTTAATCAATGGAAATCTAATTGCTAAGTGTTTACATGAAAAAAATACTGAGTCTGAAGAGTTTCCTTCAACATTTTATCATGCAAATGAATCATTATTTAAATGAACAGCAGTGCGTTTCTCATTATAGCATGAAGTACAGCACTGGAAGATATTATCTGAAGGAAAATATTTCCTGAGCCTTTATTGATGATGCTGGTTACACTGCCAGCAAATAGGCATATGAGATTTGATCCTCATCTTAGAGATGGTGTAACTTTCCCAGCTGAGATATATACTTGTTAAAACAGAGGTAATAAGTCTCAAACCCTTATCTGTCCATCTGCCAAACTGTGCAGCAGTTTGGTAGGCTAGAGCTGCACCTATCTGAAGTAATGGTGTTCTTTAATCATGTTTTATGATTAGAGCAGCTTCTTAACTTTCCAGTATGTTCTCACAGCTTGTCTTCTAGTCATGTTTGTACCACATTTTTCAGGGATATTTTCAGCAGAGATCTGCACACAGGCAGCAAGCTAAGAGCAAATGGCTGAGCACTTTCCAGAAACTGCAGAACATATTTCAAGAAAATGCTCCACTTGCTCTTAGAGAGGAAACATCCACTGAGCTTCTGAAGGCAGGTGAGACTAGAAATCCAAAATTAGGAGAAGGGCATCAGCCAGAATGATCACCAATGCATTATTTCCTAAAAGAGGGGGACAGATTAGTTTTGGTAATAAGTTAGAAGACATCATCGGTTTTGGCACTCCTCAGAATCTTGTGGTAGGACAAGCAATGCTTTAGTGAGAGTGTTAGCACTGTAATAAATATGTAAAATAGACATTACTTCTCAATAACCCTCAATGCCTTTTCCTGTTCAATGTGCTTTTTAATCCACTTAAGCATATGTAACTCTTTCTACAGTCTGCAGGCAACTCTTTAGGCACTACTAGAGGACCAGAAAGCCTGGAGTTTGGCCAAACAAAATAAAACACATGCTGTGAAATGCTATTTAACTGCAGAGAATAAAATTACTACTGCAGAGTAGTCTTAATAACACAATAATTTAACAGCAAAGCCACAGATTTCATGAGCTTCTACAAACAGATATTTTCTGGGCTTTACATTAAGAACAGAGGAAAATCAGATGTTTTCAGATGCTGTTCAAAGCAGTTATACATGAGAGCTAATGAAGTCACTTAGTTCTTCTTTCTTAGCACAGAACTATGAGTACTGTAAACCGGTTCGTACAAATTTGCTCTGCCCCCAGTCCATGATACACAAGTAGGAGGATTCAGAAATTTCAAGATTAATTAGTCAGCAGAGACCACATGGAAGATTCAGTCCTACATGTCTACAAACACGTCTGTCTGTGCTGCATGTGACTTGCTTGTAAGCCCCTCACCTTACAGAAACCTTATGTTACTTAATATAGTGCAAACATATGAAGCAGCATAAGGGGAGAGGAGCTAATTAAAATAATCCTGGAAGAGGTTTCTAGGGTATTTTATCCATTGCTTAGAATTCCAATTAAAATTACATATCTTGTGAAGAGCTTCTGATACCAGGTTCTTATTTGTACCTGAAAGTTGGATGGTTTCCGTTTTTAAAAGGGAAAAATATTCATAAGAAAGAAATGTCTTTTTTAAGTTCTACAGTTTCTTTCAGAATGAAAGTTGTGATGTAAAACTGATGCCTGCAGCTTAGTTATCAAGGAATCATAAAATTTTAAGGGTCATCTAGTCCAACTCCCCTATAATGATACCTTCAACAAAGCCCCATCCAATCTTACCTTGAATGTTTCCAGGGACTGGACATCCACCACCTCTCTGGGCAATCCGTTCCTGTGTTTCACCACCTCCATCATAAAAATATTTTTCCTTATATTCAGTCTGAATCCATGTTCTTAAGTTTAAAACCATTGTTTTGTCCTAGGACAATGGGCCCTGCTAAAATATTTGTCCCCATCTTTATTAGAAGCCCCCTCTATGTAGGGACAGGCCAAAATCTGGTCTCCACAGAATTTTCACTTCTCTAGGCTGAACAGCCCCAACCCTTAGTCTTTCTTCATAGGAGATGTGCTCTAGCCCTCTGAGCATTTTTGTGGCCTTCCCCTAGATTTGCTCCAACAGGTCCATGTCTTTCTTTTGCTGGGGACCTCAGTGCTGGGTGCAGCATTCCAGGTGGGGTCCCATGAGAGCAGAGCAGAGGGGCAGAATCCCTTTCCTTGCCCTGCTGCCCATGCTGCTTTGGATGCAGCCCAGGACACATTTGGCTTTCTGAGCTGCCAGCACACACTGCCAGGTCATGTCCAGCCTCTGATCCACTGAGTTGTCTTTAAGTGTAATGTAATTCCATAAGCAATTTAATGAATAGGCTATACAGTTGCTTAAGTTCATCTTTAGTGTGAACAGTATGGTCGTGGTCCATTGAAAAACGTGAATTTACATGACCATTCTTATCCCAAATGTTTCTCCTACTCATTTGCAGTTTTCTGATGGAGACACTTGGAGGTTTTTTCGAAAGCAACTGTTAGTACGTGATTCAGACCAACAAGCAAGCTTCTGAAAGAAAAACCAACACAGGGAAGCAAGAACTAAAGTTTGATTTATTGGTGCCACTTGTGAGAGCAGAAAAGTGTCACTCTAAGCCTCTTCTATCAGATTGCTGATGTGTGTAATGTTTCCATGCATTTTTATGAATCAAAATTTAATTACTATTTTGTAGAGGAGAGATTACTGATTTTATTTTAACATAAGAATTATCACAAGTTTCCATTATCATAACCGATGTATTTGGGATACTGTAATATAGTCTGCACATTTTTCTTGTGGATGGATTAGATTTGTGCCAAGTATGTAAATTATAAAATATGTTTTAAGTTTCAGTTATTTCAGAAGATAAATATGTGGGCATACATGTTTTGTAAGATATTACAGATTTAAGAGCATAGGTTTGGTTTTTTTTCACTGATGAAGAATCTCTGGGGTGTGAGATTTGCCAAATAATGAATATTTTCTGATTCCTGCCAACAAAATACTTTTTAGAAAGGGCATCAAACTTTATGCCTTTGCTGTACTTCAATCCCAGCCAGCAACTAAGTATCACACGGATGCTCAATCACTCAGCCCATTCCCCATGGTGGGGAAAAGAATCACAAAAAAGCCCCCAAACTCATAGATGGAGATAAGAACAGCTGATGAATCAAAAAAGAATGAAATATACTACTACTAATAGTAATAATAAAAATAACTGTAATGAAAAGGAGAGAGAGTAATAAACCCCAGGAAGGACAAGAGGTGCACAGTTCAGTTGCTCACCACCTGCTGACCAATGCCCAGCCTGTCCCTGACCAGCCATCAGTGGCCCTTGACCAATTTTCCCCAGTTTATGTCCTGAGCATGACATTCCATGGTGTGGAATATCCCTTTGGCCAGTTCAGTTCAGCTGCCCTGGCCATGCTCCTCACAGCTTCTTGTGCACTTCCTCACTGGCAGAGCCTGGGACACTGAAAATTCCTTGACTTGGGGTAAGCACTGCTTGACAATAACCAAACATCAGGGTGTTTCAACATCATTCTCATACTGAATCCAAAACACAGTACTGCACCAAGAAACAAATTAGCTCCATCCCAGCTGAAACCAGGACAGCTCACAGTATCAGTTGAGAACCGAAATCCAAGTGAATGTTCTCATAAAAATCGTGTTTAACTTGTTCTTCATTTTAATCAGTGTTAGATGCTGAAAATCAGTTTCAGCGTGGACTGGAACACCCATCTCTTCTCTGAATTCAGAGGGAGTTCTGTTCTGACAGGAACTTTGTATCTTCTACTTCAAGTGTGAATAAATGTGTGGAATTGCAGCTTTAAGTCTGATCTCTGTTGTAATCATTGTTCATCCAGTGTATTTACGTGTATTTTAAGAAAAATGTAGCAACCTGCAGGTTCTTTCATTTTTTGGTGGTTACCTTTTGCAGTAATTGCTGGTCTCTGGAGCGTGCATTACCCACCAGAGGGAGCTGAAGCCAAGAGCAGTCTGATTTTCATAGAATCATACAATCATTTAGGTTGGTAAAGACCTGTAAGGTCACAGAGTCCTACCATTAACCCAAGTCCATCACTAAGCCATATCCCTAAGTGCCACAGATATGTGTCTTAAATAACTCTAGGGATGGTGATTCACCCTCTTCCCTGGGCATCCTGTTCCAATTCTTGGCAACCCTTTTAGTGAAGAAATTTTTCCTGAAATCCAATCTGCCATCCTCTGGAGCAACTTTCAATACCCAGGAGGTTGCCAGGTGAAAGTAATCTCTTACACTTCACAGAGCCCTGGATTTGGGTATTTGTCCTCAAGTCAGCTTGGGAGCAGATAGTGACCAGGTAGGAAATAGGTTTGCCTCCCTATGCTAAGTTATTACCTGTTTTGGGAGCCCTCACTTCAGTGTCAAAGCAGGCAAAGCAAATACTTGTGATGTACATGTCATCATTCTTTGATTTTTATGTGTGCTGTTCTTGTGACATGAACAAAGACACCAGAATTGTACAAAATAGGAATAACTGAGAATAAAGTAGTCATCCCTAAGAAAATTAGGCCACGTAGAAGCTAGTGTGAATAGGTTCTCTGAGTCTTTATAAAGGAAATGTCTCAAAATTCTTGACACTATGCTAGTACTGACATGGGCAATGAAGCAGGAGCTCCCTGGGGTTGTTTATTTTTTGTAAACAATTGGTCAAGGTGAAAGGGGATGTATTGTTCTAGCTTTGGTTTGTTAAATCATAAAATCAATATGTATTTCATGAAAAAAAAATGTCTTCCTTTGACTTAGAGAATGGGAGGAGTGCTGGTCCTTGTGGACAAATGAGCTTATTTCTACACATTTCCTTCTGCACTTGGAAAAAGTCATCCACAGATAAATAAGTAGATGTTGAGACAAAGAGATTAACAGCTGAAAGGTGGTTAAGAACAGCTTCTTATACCATTTCTGAGTTGTAGCTGACCACACAAACAAAAACAGTCTTTAGAAAGAGGTGGATTTGACTACTTTATACTACAAAAGGCAGGAAAGCTCACACAGCTAATTATAGCTGAGCAATTATACACAAAGCTGGTCCCTCCTGCCTCTGCTACTTGCTCAAGTAATTTGTAATTTTCAGTGCAATGGCATTCTTTTACTTCTGCAAAATGGTTAATCTATTGGTCATTAGAATTGTAACTGACAGAAGACAGAAACTTGCCTAGGTAGTAGTTAAATTTGCTTTCTACACCACCAATTATGGCTTAATGGCCTCTTAGGCTTCCTATGGCTTTTTCTTGTACAGTTTCAAAATCTTGTCTTGGAAAAATGGTAACAGTCTCATGAAGTAACCTCAGTTTCAGCTCAGGTTTCTATTCCTTGACAGTATTTTGTCCTGTCCTTCAAAGGAAGGTACAAGACAGTTTATATCAAACAGCTGGATTATGGGCTTGGCTTAATGGCTTCCTCAGTTAGAGGTTGCCTTATATATTGGAGCATGAGGTTTTAATACCTTTTTATTAAAATGTCTAATTTATAAAGGGCTCATTATCCCTTTTTTTCAGCATTTCAGAGAGGAGAGCTTATTACTGTATTTATTTTGCTTATGAATTTAGTTGATAATAGGATAAGTTGTCAGGACTTATAATAGGTATTTTCCAACATTTCAATGGGAGTGAATCTGTCAAATGTAGAAAACAAAAACAGAAAGGTAAAAATTTAAAAAATATTAGCAGGAAACTCATTAATTTTAAAACCAAAACAATGTTAAATTATGCAGTTTACAATTGTGTCTTTCAGCAGTAGCTGTTGGATAAATTTCACACACTTTGTATGTCCACTTAAGGATTTTCTTAATTAAAGAAAGTAGAACAGGAGAAAATTCCACTCCTTTGGAAGACAAGATATGTTATATTATAATTTCTTTCAGAAGTTAACTAGCTATAAAATTACCCTTCACTTTGTTTTTTAGGGGTTTTCTTATTACTTTTTATGCTCCTCCTAATTATTTCTGACAGCTTTTTACTTCTCTCTCTGCACTTCCTGCTGTCATTTCAATCGCCGTTTCAATTCTCTCTCTTGTTTGGAGTTCTTTTTCTCTTTTGCTTAGTGCATGGGTTATACTTTCACATTCTCTGTTTTCTTATTTGACTTCCTTTCCCCTTAGAATTTTATTGCCTCATACTTCATTCTGAGGTCAGGAAAGGGAAAGGAATACATGCCAGCTATGAACTCATGAAATATACTTAGCTCTGTATCTTTTTTTTTTTTTTATTATTATTTCAAGAGTTTTATCTGATGGACTTATGCCAGTTGCTGCATGAAATACTCATTTCTTCAGCAGATACTACTATACACAGGAATTGATCCATACTTACATAAGGAAATTCAGTGAAATATTATATTCTATGTGTTTATAGACTGGTAGAAAGTATTTTTCACCATTGAGAACTCAGGATTAAAAAGTTCTTCTTCATAACTCAACAGAATATCAGCTTTCCATCATTATATTTTTGAAAAGTCAGGTCTGTTAATAATTTCTTTATATTTATTCCATTGCTGTGTAACTGATATATTGTCATTATAGAAACCAAATTCAAATTTATAAGGGATTCCAAGGATAAATTTTGTAGGTTTGTGTTCTCTCATCTCTTCAGCAGCTTTCCATCTTCCACTAACAAACTGCCCAAACATAATTTGAAGGGCATTCTTTTCTGGTTTGATACACCAATCTGGCATGCAGCCTTATGTTTGTTGAGATTATCAAATTGAATTTTCTAAGAGCTAGATTTGTGCTAATGCAATGCAGCAGTGTTCTCCTAGTTGGTATCACATTCCCAGTGTCGGCTGAGGGTTCATTATAAATCTTTGCTGTGTAAATATTGTAGTCATGTAAAAAATTATGGGTTTCCTAAGGGTGACTACTTCTTTAGCATATAAGGCTGGGAAAGGATGGTCATAATTACTTCTGCAGTATGTTTGACAGGACTTGAATGATGAGGTCAAGTGTCTGCCACTCACATTATATTGATTTTTCAAATGTCACTGGCAACACTCTATATCAAAAACAAATAATTTACAAAGGTAAATCCAGGAGTTAATTGTTAGGAGTTAAGACAAAGTGTTAGAAAGAAAATGGACGAAAAAGGAAGGAAGCAATAGACCATACATACAAGAGATTGTAAATGGAATCATCCATAGTGCCTGCTGGTGTCCTTATTCAGTCCTGCTTTCTATCATTGGAACATTTGAAGTACATAAAACGAGATTTGGAGATGGTGATGGCACCAAGAGGACAGCAAATCAAAATCAATACTGCATCTAGATTCAGTGCAGGCAGAGACAAGAGATGGGGCAAAATACTTTGAAAATAGCAAAATCAAACCACATTAAAAATCCCAACTACCATACATGACAATCTTTTATAGCATTAAAATGTGCAGTTAATTAGAATATTTATCAATGTGATAGTTTTTATTCCTGAACTGTCACTTCCAGAGCAGTCCTCCCTTTCCCAGTCATGTCATAGTTGGTATGAAAAGTCCAAATCTGGCTGCATCAGAGCATGTGGGAATTATTCTGTACCTTGCTCATCTAGTTGATTATGGCAGTATAGACCTGACATTGTCACATACCTCTTGCACTGGATTGAGCATACACATCTGGAAACAGTTCAGTCTTCCTTGTATATAGACTTAATTCTTCAAGTTTTATTTAGTATTATGATACATTAAGGCTACAGATATGATGTTTTTCTGTTTTAATTAACTCTACTTTTCTACAGAAATAGAAAAGAAGCCAGGGTATTCAGTGCTAGCAGAGGAGATGTGGTTGTTAAATGGATATGTTGGGATTCTGTGGCTGCTGTTCAAGAAGCTGTAACTAATGACTACTTCCCTGTGATCTTTAGTTAATAAATGTTTAGAAACTTTATTCTTGCTTCTTCAGAAAAGGATGTTGTGCCCAAGAACACGAGGTCTTCAAGGGCATCTTTTCTAAATTCTTCTGGAGTTTTTGAAAATCACACTGGAAGCCTTTCAACAAATTTAGGTGTCTAATTCTTCCTAAAATTCCTACCCAATTTTTTCATCCAGCTGTGTTTTGTCTAAAGGCAGGAGGCTTCAGCTCTTTTACACTTCCATTAAACCTGCCAGATTCTAGTACCTGAATCCTATCATGCCCAGCAGTTGCTCCAAGAGTAAATCCTGTATTACTTTGAGAAGGGTCAGCAGGGCTGCCTTCACTTTACACTGACGTAAGTTTGATCCTAAAATATTCTTGATAGAGCATATTTTCTTTTCAAGTACTCTTAGAGAGTTTAAAACAATTGCTGTTATAAAGTGCCTCCCTCCTGCTATGAACAGCTCTGCTGTTCCTTACAGAGCAGCAAGTAGAACCTTTCAGTGTTATCACCTTTGCTTACTATCACACTCGTCAGGGTTGCTGCAATGACTTTATTTGCACCTGCTTCATTTCTCATCTGGGCTATCATCTCATGGCATTAATCCATGTTGCAGACAGTACTGAGATAATACTCTGGAATGTGAAGACCACAGGCATATGGCCCAATTACTTTTAGTTCACCCTGGAGGTGAGTGGTTTGATTTCTGTTACTATTTCTTAATAGAGAATTGTTTCTTTGGGTTTGATGAATTTCTGAAGGATCATGCAAATGGAAATTTCAAACTTTTGCTATTGTTGTTCCATATTCTATTTCTTTTCTATTTCAATAATCTCTTCTATTTTACCATGGTACATTATTTCATTTCCTACTGTTTCACATGAACATCTGCAACAAAGTTGCAATGAAAACCAATGTGCCATTTGGTTAATGAAATTAATACCAAGTGATCTGAATGCTCTGGAATAAATCATGTGACAAAGGAGATGGCTTAAGTTTTGAATAAGTGTATTCACAAGAGATATGAACACAAGAGAACACAAGAGATATGAACCAAATTTAATGCGGATTTTTGGTGGAATTTTAAGATAATTCAAATTAAGTTTCAAATGTTATGAATGTTCTGTATCAATGAAATGTATTCTAATCCTGAAAGTCTCCACATTCTGGAAACCAAAGTATGATTTTCATTGCTGACTTCAAGCTTCTGTTTCTATCTCAACAGTTTACAAGTAAACTGAATAGTGATATCAAATTGAATATATATTTTAGATCTTCTTATAAACAGTAAGAGATTAATATATGTATTTGATGGCATTAAAATCATAAAACAATGGCATGCTTTTTTATAATGTTCTGTGCAGCTTGGCTCAGAAAAAGATACCTGGAAACATTCCCTCTGAGTGTAGCTGTTGTGGTAAGAAAAAATTCAGGTAGACTGTTAAGCAAATTCCCAAGGTAGTCCCAGTAAAACAACCACAGACACATGTTAAATGCAGAATATTCTATTCCTGTGCTACAAATGCTTTTTTTTTTCCCAGTTTAACCTCAAGTATGTAGGTGTTTTCTTGAACTTCTTTGTTTAGCTTTTTGTGAAGGAGAGACTACCTTCAAGTGGAACTTGGCTTCAGAGATCAATAACCAGGCAAAAAACACAAATGGAATTTGAGAAATTGTGACTGTACCAAATAGTTCCAGACAAGTTCAAAATACATATGTATTTGATGTTTAAACATTGCCTTCCTTTCAGATGAGGACAAGTAGCTGACAAGACAACATGAAAAGCATGATGTTGCCTTCGAAAACATGACTGAAACTTTTAAAGGTTGGTTTTGCCAAAAAGGACACTCAAAAGGTACTATTTTCTGCAATTTGTGTCCTTGCAACACTTTGATGTGGTGACTTTTTTAGGCCCTGTCTCAGCCAAATTATAGCCCAAAAAAAAGGATTTTTCTTTTTCATAATTAGGAAAGCTCAGAACTCCAAAACTGAACAACTGATTCCCACTGGTTCCAGTGAGGTCAGGATTTTGGTCCTGTGTTGCAATTGGATACATATACATCTGTGCTGGGAAATTTGAAATCACTGTCACAGAATTGCTTAGAAGATTCATAAACCAAGACACTTCAAACTTTAAAACACCATGGTGACAACTCTGTAGGCAGAATAATTACTAGTCATAAGTTATTAATGTTTTGGGGACTTTTTATCTCGGAGATGTGTGCAGGAATCTCATTGCTGAAGTGGTTATAGTCTTAAACACAGGGAAATTAGAATGCCATGCTGTTAGAATGGAAAAGGTAGAAAGCTTTGAAATTGTGCTGATGAGGGATACAAAAGTCTTTGTCTTTATAAACAAGGAATTTGCCTCCCTTCCAGATTCTCTAACACTCATTTTTCAGGTACTAAACACAAATTTACTCAGAAATTACATTTAGGGGATGTGATTGCTTATGGATTATTTTTACATTTCTATAAAACCTAACTAAACAATACTATCTTTAGATAATTAATTAATTGAACAAAGCAGGCAAAGCATTTTTTAAATATGCTTTTACTAGACTCCATTAACTTATGACCTTTTGAAAAAGTATGTGAAGAAACAATCAGGTCATTACATGGTTCCTTGCCAAAGTAAAGAGTACAGGATTCTTGAGGGAGGGCTACTTGCTTGGCCTCTCTGAGAATAGGTGGCTCTGAGAATGGCACTGACTGCAGCATCCACAAAGTTTTATATATAGAACAAACCATATGTTCTCTCTCCATACAACTAACTGCTAAATACTTTTAATTAGAATGTTTGTTCAGTCAACCATCTTAATTTGATTTTCTTGAGGCATAATAGTTATTAGCATAAAGGGTTAAAAATCCATCAGATACTCATGGAAGTCTCTAAACAGTTAAAATGTGAAAATAAGCAATTCTTTATGGTGTATTGTGAAACTGACTAGAAACTCTAAGTCTGGTTAAGGTCAGCTTTACTTCTTAGTTTCAAAGCTACTATGGGATCTGAAATGGGAGCTAAGGCCCTGTTTTCCAGAAATAGAGGGAGACAAAGGAAGTTGCTTTCTGGAGATAAAACTCTCTAATAGTAATAAAGACCTCACTGGAGCAGAAAGATGCAACTCATTCTTCCCTGTGCCTGTTGGACTGAGTTGGTTTTCCCTAATGTTTGTGAGGTCTGTGAGAAATGTTTGGATAAGATCTTTTGGTGCTGTTCCCAGAACATGGTTCATGTGATATCAAAGAATCCTGATATTTTGCCAGGGACCTTTTTGTCATTGGGAATTTAGAGGCTGGGTTTGCAAAGAATTGGCTGAGCTGCAATACAAAAAAAAACTCCTGAGCAACCTATTCTGGCAGGCCATCTTCAGTCAAAGGCCACCAGAGAGCTGTACCAGCAGGCTCCACCCAAAAGGACAATGAGCAGAAGAGAGACAAGTGACAATTTTAACTTCTGTTAACACTGCAGAGCTGAAATTGAAACATCAGTTGTCCAGGCCATGGATTTACACTGAAGTATGAATTACTGGAATAACTAAATGAGGACATTGTAATCTTTCTTAAAGCCAGACTGTCCATGTCTTGAAGCAGGGAGATCAAAGAGATGAAGACCAAACTGATGTGCAGTTACTGTATTCCTTCAACTGCAGGAATTAGTGACTCAAGCTGTCCGAGAAGTGAGAAGGAGCAGTTTTGACTGACCTCACTTAAATGTTATTTCAGTAGCATTACTATCTCTTTAAACATCAGTCTAAATTGGTAGTTTCCAATCTTTTTTTCTATCTGTCATCTGTAAGTTTTCTTCACTAAGGCAGTCCTGGATTAATGGGAGGTAAACATATGGACAATTTTCTGCACTACTTCCATTCACCTCTTGAAGTCTGGAGTTACAGACAGCATGTTTTGACTTAATCTCCCACTGCTGTGCATAGTACTTGCTTTAGGTGCAGTTTGCCACCACATGCTTACAATACACAAAAGATGAGAAGGAAGCAGGTTTTCCAGAAGCCTTACATTTGTAGTATTAGGCAAATTTACATCTTTCCTGCTTAATGAAAATGAAAAAGGTGTAAAACAATAATCTAATGAATCAAGTTTATACAGTTTCTCTCAGCTCACAAAATATTGTGAAATTAGCACAGTAAGGATTACATACTATCTTATCTGCATAAGCTGCTAAAAATTCATACTTTCGTTTAGCCAGTTCCCTCCACCAAAAATTAACACTTTCCAAAGAAAATGTTATTCCGTCTTTCTTGAATAGGTTAAAATCAGAGCAAAATATCCAGGATTGCTGTTTAAGATACCTGAACATCAGATTTTCTATGACTGCAGAGAATATAATTACTTTGTTATTAATTTACTAATTAGGTGGAGCAAGTAGAATGCAGAGCTGAAAATCATTTTTAGGAGGTAATTTATTTCAATGGTACTGAAATTTATTATTATTGGGCCTATCTTTCTACTGTAATGGGATAGGCCCTTTATGTATACAAGCATTCCTATTTTCAGTCCAACAAGTAGGTGTTACTTTTGTTCAGTAGCTAGAATCTTGTCCCTGGGTAGTTGTGTTCTGCAGCCACTGCCTGAATTGCCAGGTATCAATAGAAACTTCCTCTCTGTCACCCAAGTTTTGATGCCCCAGAGAAATGACACCATTCCTCACATCCCATGCCTCTAAATGCTCCTCAGTAGTGGATCTGAATTTCACTAGAAAGGGAAGGAAGGGTCAGCCTCCATGGACTTTCTGCTGCCGGGGTAGCACAACCTTCACCACAGTTCAGTTCACTTTTGCTGAGGGAATGCAATGAACACGGAACAAGTGTCCCCCCAGCTGGCCACTGGCAATGCTCAAAATGTGTCCCTAGGTAGGGAGAATATGATGGCCCTGCTCCCTTCCTGTCCTGCTGACTGAGAGCAAGTACAACATTCTTCAAATGACTTTCAGAGAGAACTTCTGAGAGAAAAGGCTGGAAGAAAGAGAAATACCAAATTAAATTCTTCTGGAGCTTTACCTGGGCCTCCAAGGATATGTCACTGTCTTCCCACAGCTCAAGAACTCCTGATCCAATCCATTTCCCTTGCTCAAGAGCTGGATCAGTTAAATTAAACTGATGTCACCATAATTATCTAGCCTGCCTTGTAGCATCTTTGTCACCGGAGATCTTTACTTTCCAAAGCAATATATTCCAGTGCTTCACTGTCACTATGGTTGGACAGCTCGTTTTTTTTTTTGTTTTGTTTTCTCCCTAGTGTCTTATTTAAACTTCCAGTGCTCCATCCAAGGGACATTAATTATTGTCCTTTTCACTTAGACAGATTGTCCTTTTCCTCTTGAAAGCAAACTTTTACATTACTGAGGATTCCTGACTTCAGTCCTCTCGTTTCTCAGGTCTGTTGTATCAGTAGAAGTCATCTTCTAGATCTCTTCTCTATCTTGTTTGTTTGAACTCCCTTCACCTTTAAGTATAGTTTCCAAAACTAATTAGCATATAATTACTCAACATCTGAACACAGAATTCCTATTTATTAATCTCACAAGATCTGGTGGGTTATTGCAGATTTTTTTTTGCTGTTGCAAAAAATTAGCAACATGTTGATCTTAATCTCTTTACATCCTAGGGGTTTTTATCACTGATTATTATACTATATTAAATAATCATTAAAGTGCTGTTCCTTAAGACTAGTATAAAATGTAATATTAGATATGTTTATCTGACAGACATTTTAAATTACTATTTTTTCTAAATTTTAAGTTTAAAAATTACTGGAAAATGAGACAGAAATTTACTGCTTGACAATTACATATGACACCAGGAGAACTGGGTTTGGAGTCTTGGTGGAAAATAGGTAAACTCCTGAATATGTTCCTCTTTATGTGAATGGTCCACTCTGGAACCATCAAATTCTTCTACCATGACACTTGGTCAAAAAGGAAAAATGAAGAAGCTGGCTAATGCTGGTAAGGTAACTTCATGAAATGCAAAGAATAAGTTAATAGATTTTGTGCTTCTGATGATGTCAAGGATTTATAATGTTTGTAAAAATTACTTCGACTTATGTTTTAAACAGAACAATTCCCCTGTCATTTTCGCCCACTCATTTGCATCCTTTCACTGTACTAAAACCATGGGCAGTCATCTTGCCAGGTTTGCTACTTTAAGAAATGACACAAATATATTATATTCTACTTCTATGTTCTCATCTTCTAAACTGGAAATTAGTAGGACTGTTGGGCTCTCATTGGTAAGGAGTTCCATGATTTATTTGAAATTAGGCTTTGTTTTGTGTCATCTTTAGTAAGCAATGCATGGCACTCTGGTTTTAGGTATGACTATTTGTGAATGATCTTCTCTTTTCCCAGCTGAAGTACATGATGATCATTCCACTCTGGATGAAAAATCTAATCACTGTGACACAAACAATACAGGGAAACCCTGGACTGAAGAAAGTACAAACATAAAACAAAATAAAGAGATCTAGTGAAATTTAGTGATAAATTTCAGCCATCCCCAGCTATCCAGTGAGATTCCAGTAGAAGGTAACAGTAGAAGGTAACATGATTCCAGTGGCTATATTCATATCACAATAAGACTTAGAAGAAATCTAGTATTTTTAATGCATGAACAGCAGTAAAGAGAGGCAGCTGAGAGAATTAACACATGCCAATTATTTAGAGCTATTAGAAGACCAATCATGAGCCTAATAGCTCACATGGTGATCTCTGATGGGTTTTATTTAGGGTTTAAACAGAGGACTGCTTGAAATGATACACAAATAAAACTATGACAAAACTATTTATATAGTCTATTTTAATGGAGTTGTTTGTATCAGCACCACCTTCAACTGCAACTCATAATATTTCATTAAATATCTGCCTACATCGTTCAGAAGCATGGCAGAAATAGCAATACCACAGTTTCTATTTTAGATACTTCCCATGGAGTGATCCATGACACCTAATGGATTCTGTCAGCCATGTTTGAGAGCCTTAAGTTAGATGACTTCAATTAGAATACCTTAGTTAGGATGCAACCAAGCCTTCAGTAGAAACTTGGCTGTTTTGCTGAAAACACAAGCAATTTCTTACAGGAATGAACTTACTGCCCTCTCATTACTCAGCATTTGCATACCTGGCTTTAGTTCAGGAGCTTGCAGCCAGTGTCTCTCCTTGTTTTTGCTATTCAAGGCAAAAAAACCCAGTTTCAACATCATTATGCATTCATGGCTTTTAAGGTTTTTTGAATAGAGCCAGCCTTTGAACAGAGACAGAAGCTGCTAGGTGCAGATTCCATATTTTGCGAAGGCCACAATTTAAAATTTCACCTCAATCTTATCTGTTACAAGCTATTGAATAGGAGATAAAGCATCTGATGAAAAGCACGTCTACACACCACCTTTGGAGAAAGGGAAAGAGTGAAAAGGCACAAGCTCTTAGCAAGTGATATCAGTTGACATAAGTGGGAAAGTAAAAGGTGTTCAAAAGCACAGTCAGCCTAAGGAACTTAGTTTCAGCAATAAAAAATTTAATGGAAGAATGCAATTTTTATATTCATCAGTAATTCAATTTAAAATCTGTGCCTAATTTTGTAAAAAGGAAAATTACAACTATATTTGGAAAACATTTTATGTATCTTTATATGCAGATTTACTTTGGCCATAAAACTCAAGAAGGAGCCTTACCAAATGGCAAGCATGCTAATATGACCTTAATTCAATAACAACTTTTTCCTACTGAGTTTTTTGAATAAACTTCTGTCTTGCAGCTGTACTCTAAAAATAGCAGGAGATTTTTTATTTTAATCCTTCGTCCAGTAACAGAATTAACGCAGGAATGTTTCTGGGTACTGTCAGGCCATTCCTCTTCTGATGAATCTGCAAGATTTGAATTATTATGAGTAATTTTTAAATTTATTTTCAGTTAATTTAATTCTGTGAATTCAACTGAAGTAACTGAAGCTGCAGTTCAGCTACTCTGGTACACTTCACAAAGTCAAGCCTTTGAAATCTATGGATGCTTTCTTCCCTGCTATTGCACCTCATGCCAGCAAGTACAGATGAAAAGTCATTAAATACAAGACAGGGTTGTGAGCAAAAAATATTAAATATGAGACTAGTGTCTGACCTGCTTCCCACAAACCAATTTTGTCTCTGTGGCAAAAGTCACAAGGGTGTGATAAAACATTTGGGATTTTTCTAAAGAAAAGTTTACATACTTAAAATACCAGCTTTCAAGAAAACATATTTTATTCTTAAGCAGGTTTCAAAAGTGCAGAACATATTTACAGGAAAAAAGTCTTGTGGCTGTAAAGCTTCATCAGATAAAGCATTAAAGACCCTCCCCACAGTGAGCATGGCCAAAAGTTACACAGCATAAAGAGTGGTAACATTCTCAGAACTTACCTGGTCTGGCAGTGCCTTGGGAAGGGGGAAGTTGAGTCTACAATAGCTCTGGTGTGATAATCACTAAATCTATTGCGTGTTCTTTACATAAAATGATCCAGAAGTACCTTTACAGTTTACTACAAATACTTTAAGTGTGTAAGAGGGGAAAGATTCAAAATTATTCTTACCTTCTATTGCTACATAAAATGTAATCATACTGTAGATGAATTTGCCATGCCAGTGCATAAAATCATTAGATTGTAGATTACTGAACTGAAAATCATAGCCAAACTATGTATTTTTATTTAGAAAAATCTCAATTGTCTGTTTTCATATCAATTAATCTATTATTCAACATTTGCAAGTTTTATGAAATGAATACAAATTCTTCTTCACTGATGCAGAAATTCTGATGATCTGGTACTCAAACATACAGAATCATTTACCATACTTTAAAACTCTCTCAAAAGCAACGTGGTTGTGACATTATCTCCTGTATCCCAGCTCTACTGGTTAACTTATACAACACAGTGTGTTCAACTGACAATTGTTTGTTATCTCAATATTACACCCTTGGGGAAAAAAAAAACATATTTAGGTGTTTTTTAAATAGACTTTACTACCTATTTATCTGTATTTGAGTATGTTCTTATTATCTGTCACAGGATAAAAGCTTGGGATCCATTTGAACATAAGCAAACAATTTCTCCAGTTTATGAAGAAGTACATTATACTGGGATCATCAAACTCCAGCTGCTGGAGGAAAAGGCAAAAGCAATCCTACTTGCAGGCATGTAAAACATTATACTGGCACTGCTTCTTTCTCATCTTTCTCTAGTAATAGATGGCATTAAACATTTTCAATTCAAAATTTCTGCATAGGCAATAATGTAGGAATGCAGTAGGGAAGTAGTGGATATCTAGTGCATATCTAATTTTGATATTATCTTGGTTTTATTTGAGAAATCATGGGTGTTTTTTTCCTTTTAAATAGAATATTGAGGACTTGAACTTTGCCATCTGATGAGGTCTAAAAGAGCCTTGGAATAATTCTGTCTGCCCAGCAGCAGTTGACAGGCTAGGGAGTATGCAAACCATCCCCTCTGCCCTGCTTTGTCCCTGCACTGCAGGGCAGGATTGATGATCCTGGTTACCAATCCCTCCCCGTGTCAGCCACCAGGCTATTTTGATGGATCCAATAAAGAACTCTTCAGATAATTAAAGGCATTCTTCAAGGCCTAAAAACCACATAGTCCAGAGAGGAAAGGGTCAAAAATAGTCAAAGAACAAGAAAATTGAATGAAGTAAATACCAATACCAGACAATCTTCATGCAAATAGAAATTTGGGGGCTTGCATTCTTGCTGTTTACCACAGGTTCTAGCGTCTCTTTATATTCATTCCCATTGCTGATAACCTAAGCATTGTCAGCCTTGAACAACAAGAAAGCAGTATCTCCACACAAGTCTGAGACTCTGCCTCTGCAGCACATCCCAAACACCTGTGGGCAAATGAATTCACAACCTCCATCCATTTCCCTCCCCTCTCCATTAAAAACAAACAAGAAAAAAACAACCAAAAAACACACACAAAACCCCCAAACCAACCAAAAAAACCCAAACTGAAAACAAAACAAAAAGCCAAACAAAAACCCAAGAGCAAGCAAGCAAGAAAAAAAAAAAAATTTAAAAAAAAAAAAAAAAAAAAAATTAAAAAATAAAAGCCCCAAAAAAATCCCAACTCAGTACTATTCCTCCACTACCAGCAAATGCAACTATTGTGACAACATCATGCTGTCCCAGTCGGCTGTAGTCTCCCAGTTGAACCTTGCTCTATTCCTTACTGGAAGGTTACAGTCACAAATAAATTGCAGTCTTTCCCCCAGAAGCATGAAACAAGTTTACACACCTAAAACATGTCAGATTTTAATTCATACTGCATATACGTCCAGTTTACCACCCACAAAAATCTCTGCCTCACTGATACCATAGAGGAACAAAAAGTTTGGGGTGGTTTCTACAAGCTTTCCATTTCCTAGCCTGACTGGTGACCTAAATAAAACTTTTCAGTATTAGGTTTTTCCAAGATGTAATTTATACTATGGCTGTCAGGAGTTAAGATAGTAGTTGCCATGGAGCTTTAATCTTTTTTTAGGCTTTAGTCAAAGAAAGCTGGAAATCAGTATGCTGGGTAGAACCCTGCTCAATAGAATTTTATTCAAATTGGGGCAGGATTTAATCCTAATTTTTCTGTTGTATCTTAGTATCAAAGGTTCTAGAATTCATTCTACTTTCTTCTCTTCATCAGGAGATGAAAGTTTCCTGTCCAGATTTTTAAACCACACTACATTTAACCCAAAATAATACCCAAGTTTCTTCCCCTCTATTCCTTCAACTATAAACTGCAATTTTCTTCTAATCTTAATGTGCACAGCTAATCACTGTGGTGAAATTCATTCAACCAGTTCTTCTATTTTCAGTGGAGGCATTCTGTAAGTACATGAAAGCAAAGCTTTAGGGAGGATTTTATTTTTCTATGCACACACTAATCTCTATACTGGAAAACACGCCTTTGAAACAGAAATTAAAGTTTGAATCTATGTCTGTGCTACTTATAACTCCCTTGATGTGTATTTAAGAAAAAAACCCAAAAGTATACAATGCATGAAGTGGGTCTCTGAGAAGTACAAAATTGGCCAGAAATGCTCTGCTGGAGCATAGCTGCAGCAGAACAGAAATGCAGTTCTGTTTAATATTTGCAGTTAAAACATGCACTTAAAACTGAACTCGCCCTATACCAAGTAAATGAAAAGAATGCAGATCTAGGTGGAAAAAAATGCAGAATTTGTTAAAATGAGCTTTTAGAACTCTTACCCACCAAAAAAATTAGAAAGGATTGACCTTGAGACTTGTATTCAAAAGCAAATGACAGCTTTGCTTAATGAGAAATTTCCCAGGATTTTCACTGAATACAACTGTTTACTGCCCAGCTGTAGTGGCACTGCATAATCCTCAAGCTGTTCCAAAGACTGCAGAGCAATCAGAAAATTCAGGAGAGAATTTCAAACTCCTTTCAACTCTTTCACGGCATGTATTATGAAAGAGGCAAGATAACAAGAAAAAAAATACATCTTTTGCCTTCTATAGTAAGTGTGGGACTTGAACACTTGCACATTAACATCTTTTTCTAACACTGACACAAAATGTCTTACCTAACTAGTACTGGACAGAGAAACAATTGTGGGTTTGAGTGAAATCCCTGCTCATCAACTTCAGAGGATCAAATGCAAAGACCTGTGGTATATTTTTCAGCCTGAGGTGTCAATATCAAAAACTTGCAGAGCTTGTGGAGATAAGACCTCTTAATAAAAGAAATATATATGCAGATAAGAGGGAGAAAATACTCCAAGCCCATAACTTGCTGGTGTGGCCAAACAGAACATGTTAAGTATGAATTCAGACAAACCATAGTAGTTTCCTTAGAGCTAAAGTTAGAGACTTTTAAATGAAGAGTCTTCAAAGAGTCTTCAAACTTTGAAATGCCATCTTCTTCATCCTCAGCTCTAAAAGGATATCAAAGTCATTACATAAATTCAGGGAAGAAAGGGGCATTTCGCTTACCTCTATTCTGAACCAGTTTCCACACCTATGAGTATCCAGTACCACTTCTGGATGCGTAGATTAGTTAAAGCTTGGCAAGGAAATACAGTTAAAACTAGTTTAAATAAAGTATTATCATTGTGCTGCAGATATCAAGATGGCCTTACAATATAGATAGCAAGTATTAAATTGCTTGTTTTGCTTTCTCTTATGTGTATTTATATTTTGCTTTAAAGCTTATTTCGTCAAAATTAATTAAACCAGTCCACAGGACAGTGATCAAGAAACATTCTTGCTCCAATATAGTTTCTTTTAAATAGCCTGTGGGGACCTTTTGCTGCTGATGAACTTGCTTTACTTCAAAACCAAAAGGCAAAAAGAAAGAACTTGGAAGTGCACCATTTTTCAAAAGCTACAAGAAAGCAAGATGTAACTAGGCTGAATTAGGATGCAGCATTAATTTTCAAAAGAGAAAGCAGCTAACTGTGTAGTCATATATACTTATATCAACTTCCAAAGTATGCACTGCCCAGATTAATTTTTTTTTTTTTTTTTTTTTTTTGCAAAAAGATAGATTTAATTCATGAGACTCAACACGTATCTTGAAGATGAACTGGTTTAACAGTATTTACTTTTCATTTTGACTTCACTAGCAAGGTTCATCCCTTTAAGAAAAGTAACTCAACATTAAGAAGCAACACGAGAATTCTCTACTTACCTTCCTGATTTCATACTAGCATTTTATGTGCATCTTCAGCAATTACCATTGATCTTCCATGGGAATAGATAGAAACCCACAGAATTTAGGTTTGGTTAAAAAAAAAGTAGTGAAAGGCTAAATACATCTGATCTTTTCTCATGTGTCTTAACAACAGATTAGCTACAAAATAAATAATTGCAGAAGCACCCAGCATATTTCAGGCATGCTGCTAATTTGCAATATAAACTAAACTATTGCTACATTTGAGCAACTTCATGTATTAAGCAAGTGCCATTTCTCCAGCACTATCTTCACTGGAAGCCTTGAGAATTCCTATTCACTACTAGAAGGGTCATTAGCATAAAAAAAAGCATCCCTGCAGTAAAGATATTTATCTGGACCACTTTCAAAATCTAAAATTTCCTTTCTGTAACACCCCAACATACACTTCCTACTTCAGCAATTATTTCAGATGAACAATTATATAAGGCTCCCAGATTTCCTCTCTGCATTGGAAATAAGTATCCTTGATTTATCCAGTACAAATTCATGCAATAATTTTCAAGATAAATCAGTAACATTAATAGGTACAATTTCACTTGTGCTTTGTTCTGCAACTTCAGTGCTTACTTAAGCAATGTTTATTTTTTCATGCTAAGGGAACACATCCATTTTAGGTAAACATTAGATGTTCGTATAATCCTCAGCCCAAAGCTTCCAATCAATCTTCTCAAGAATCCTTAAGCCATATCAAATACAAAAAGGAGTCAAACGTTCAGAAAAAAACAAACTTACTGCCACTTATCTCCAACAGCTGGTCTGATCATTCTCCATGAACAATAGCCATGATCCAGCCCTTCAAGACTATTTTTGCAACCTGAGATCAGCCAGTAGGCCTGGAAAGCAAGGTAGGGGTAAGATTGACCCTCTATGTTAACCTACTGATGGTCAGAGCTCTTAGAGGAGTTTCCTGCAGGAGCTGTTTACTTACTGTGATACAGATCTCCCTACTGGAGCACTAGTCCACTGCATAAACCTGCAATTTCAGAGCAAAAATTCAAACCTCTGCCTTTATACTCCCCTGGTACATGTTAACTACTTGCAAATGCTCAATCCTACTAAGGTATCAGATCATACCTGAGGAAAAAGGCTTGGTATGTTACTTACCTTAGAATACTGAGCATGCTGTGCATTGATTTGTGCCATCTAGCCTGACAGCACCGAGGCTTCGTGCAGGGCACGGTGCATTCACCCTTAGGCCCCAGCTGGCATGGCCCTCTCGTGGAGATGCAGGAAGGACTTCTGATGGCATTCATCCATCCCAGCTTGCTTTTGCTCATCTGCCTGCCTTCTGGGCTGCTCTCAACTCAGCACAACTGCTTTCTAATCGGCTTGGCCAGAGCTGGTGTCACTTTTCCCTCTGTACTCCCAAGGGAAACCTTAGCAGCAAGGAACAGAGACCTACACGGACTTCGGAGCACTTGCAGCCCACCCACAGCCAGCCCTGCAGAGCTGCTGCCTGCCTTGCCATGCCCACCCCAATTCCAGTCTCAAGAGCACTGCTGAGCAGGAACCCTAGGACTGAGCTTTGGTACCCCACTCACTTCTCCATCAGCATCTCCCATTGCAAAGGAGCAGCAATATGTTTTCATCTTTTCTTCACCTCCTTTAAGACATGGGGGTGAGGAAGTTCACTTTTAACTACCACCCAAGTAGTGTTTAAATACTACCAGCATACTTCAGGACAATGCTCTTACATTGTCTGTCAGAAACCTGCTGAGATTGGCTATTGGCTCTGCACCATCCATGCTTATGTTTTGTTTTTTAATATCTATCAACTTTTTATTGAAAGCTTTTGCCTTCAGGCTTTTTAGGTAGTTGCCCAAGTCCAAGAACTTTAGTGCTATGCCTAAATACAAGCTTGTCCACATGCATACACAAATACTACTTAAGGAAGGGCAAAGTTTACACCCCAGGGAATACCATTCATGTCAGCTCTCATGTGGCAGATTGATTATAATTAAGATTCCATCACATTTCCAGTTCTGTTCCCTGAAATGTTAAAATCCCCTCCTCTCAAGGGATCCTTCTACCACTTCAAGGCTTACAGAGAGACCATGTTAAATGACCATAAAGACCATATCAGGATGCTTGACAAAACCTATTACTAAAAATTGAGTAGAAACCATAATTATATCATACCCAAAAACTGACTCCCAAGTATAGTCACAAAGACAAGAGTTTAATGTTGGCAAAAAGGAAAGGATTAAGTTAGTGGTATTTTCTTCCTTGCAATAACATAATGGTCATATGAAAGTCACTGGAGAGGTCTGCTTATAGCTCGGAAGACTTTTACAGTTACAGCTGAATTCAAAATCCCTAACTCCATATGCATGATGTTAACACAAAAACTGAAAATGTAAAACCTGGGATAAAGAAAAATTCAGTTGTTAAGATACTAGCAGAGATGTGAGGCCTTTCAATCCTTTTACCATAACATGAAAAGTTCTTCAGTATCTTTCCCACCACCATTATTTCAGGCTTCACAAGGTTCTTTAAAATACTAATGGGGTTAAATTGAAACCAAGCGCCATCTGCTTGTAATGTCTTCTGTGAAAGGTCTGAAGCCACCCTGTTTCAATTATTTGGTTATTCAGTGCAGAAAGTTAAAGATCACAGAAGGTATAACAGCTTTTAATACTCCATTAATATTATAGATTAAAAATTATTGCATAGTCTTATGCATTTCCTAAAACAATGTTCTCTGGAAATGAAACATTTTAATATAAAAGGAGCAACTCTTTAAAACATAAATTGTTTTCACTACCTCGATCTCCTATCCTTTTTTGATTTGTCAGTACATTTGTCCATTGTTTTCTCATTGTCTCCTCTGCACTTGGGGCAATACCATTTCCCCTTTGGTTTGTACGTGAGTCCAACACAGGAAAAGTGGAACCACTCAATAGGGCACTGTTCATTGTCACATCCTATCATTTCGCCGTAAGACACTTGGTTGCATAAGCAGTACGTTGGTTCATTGGGATCAATTGCAAACTCTACAGGTGAAACCTCTCTCTCCTGTTTGGCTTTGGAGCGTTTTTTCTTCTTGGAAGATTTTGATCTTTTCTCTTTAGGTGGCTGATCATCACAGTCATCAATACCATTTGCTATGTGGCACAGGTCACGGCTCTCACTGGTTCGCTGGCGCCGAGGTCGACGGGAGGATCTCTCTGGCTGGCAGGACTCCATCTTGGCCTTTTCTAGAGGCTTTTCATTCTCAGACATGTCTTGGAAACACTGAGAGTGTGTTTCCATTTGACGGGCTCGATTCTCTACCAGTTCTAGCATCTGAGTAACTATTTGAATTTTTTCATCTCCAAGTTCTTGACTGTTGATTAATGCACGCTGAAGATGCTGCTGCAAGCGTTTCTTCTGAACAGGATCGTTTTCTGACTTGTATTTTTCATAGACATCATCTATTTCTTTTAACGCTTCTATAAAATAATGATAAACATAGGAATAATTACACAAGATTAAACATACTGTAGAAAACAGAAATATATTTCTAACTGATGAGAAATAGTACAAATCTTAATCAGAGTATACCCTAGTGGGTTAGACTGAATATATCATTCAAGCGCATGTGGTCATCAAATCAGTGTTTAAGGTTTCAAGAAAAAATTCTCAGGTTCTAAGAAAGAGCAAGCTTATTTTAGCCATAGGAAAAAGAAAGGATAACACAAAACAGGAGACATTATAGTTGTTGAGGCATGGATAATCCAGATCCTCCTGCCATCTGAAACAGGAGGAATTTCTCTCAAGAGTCTTTACTACAGTAATTCCAAAACCTGGCCAACAAACCAAAGCAACAGCTTATTTTATCACACAAAGAATCCTGAAATTCATAGAATTGTCATGTATCATGGTATATAACACTTCAGAATTAGTTCATCCAGGTCCTCTGCCTTTCCCTTTTATTCACCGACAAGGTTTGGCATTACATTTTCAAGTAGACAGTTATAAAAGGAATATGACAACGGAAGTTACATAATAGCAAATTTACAATCAGATTGAAAATCAACTCACACCCCTCAAAATACTTTCCCTATTACTAAAACAAATTTCAGCAAGCTGCATTTTAAATCAGAGCTGAACTTTTCAGAATAGGTGACCTTCTCTTTAGTGCATCATAGGATATTTTTAAGCAACTAGTAAGTGAGTGGCTCACAGTTTGATTTCTAAGCTTTCCCTCTTCCAAGTCACGCAAAATAACTGCATGAGTTGCTGTGAATCTTTCGTTAAATTTAGTTCTAAGAAGCAAGTTTAATGAACTTGAATACGGGTTTTATATAACAAATGTCTTATAAATCAGTCTAAGTCTGTACTTCGCTGTACTATATTACTGGATTTTGAAATAGTATTTTCCAAGCCAAACGTTACAATAGATCTACACAAAGAACAGAGAAACTCCAAACAGGGAAGGAAATAATTAGAAAAACTGACAGTGAAACTTGATGTATAGTGTTAGGCATAGTATTGGTTCAGTCAGAACTTAGGATTTTATTTGAACAGGTAAGGGAATTTATAAATGGTACTAAACTATTTACTTCTACAGCAAAAGTCTGTAGTACAATCTACCTCTTCCTAAAGACCTGCATTTAAATAATTTGCTTTCAATTTAAAATAACTTCTCTGCACTGTTGTGAAATGAGTCAAGTTTGTTATCTCAACATCATTCCTAGTGATTTTTTTCCTGCTGATATCTTGAACAGTAGCTTAAGCATGAACAGCTGCTTTTTACTATAAATTCTGAAACCTGTAAGACAACAGGAGGCAACTGCATTTTGTTCTGTTCCAGAGTTTCACTAAGGTAAGATAAAAATCACTACTCTGCCTATCCAATAACTCAACCTGTATTTTTTCAATATCAGCATTCCAGCTACCATTTAAACCAAAGGCTTTGTTTCCCTGTACCCTCAGCTGCATCAGTTGCCTGTTCCCCTGGCAAGAGAAATAAAATGTTTAAAAATCTTACTCTCAGCTCCTGAAAAGCATGGAGTAGGGTACTTTGTATGCTGCTGAACAAGAAAGGCACAACAAGAGTACAATATAGTACAGCCACACTATCGCCCACCCAGACTTCTTTTTTTGGAGGCAGGAGTGTAGGTACAGTTACATAGATTTCCTATATTGGGAATGCCCTACCCAGAACCATTCACAACCAGGAGCTGTTTGCTCATTCATACTGTGACAGAGAACAACATTCATCCTACATAGGTTATTTCCTGGATGCAGCCTGTGACGATATGCTGAACTTTACATGGATCAACATTCAGTAAAGAGAGCAATGAAGTTTTGGATTGACAAATGTGGAAGTTTACCAAACTCCTTGTGAATCTCCAAAGATTAGACAAGGCATTCATACAACCTCATAAGCAGCTCTGAAACCTCCATTAAAAAACAAAACAAAACAAAAAAAAACCCCAAAAAACCAAAACAAAAAAAAACACAAACAAAAAACTCCAACCCAAACCAGGGCCAAGTGTTCATTACAGATAATCTGAGTAAGCTTGGTGGAGCTAATAAAAGCTAAAACGATTTGTTTTCTAAGCACAAGAGTGACTTTTTCCCTACTCCACAGACCATCACTACCTTTTAAATTAGCTGAAATAATATGGCATTGCTTTTACATTTTCAGACTTGGGTCTACAATATTTTTATCTCATTTTTAGGGTCTTGAAGATTTTCTTGTCGTTGTTGCTTTTTTAAGTTGAAGGCTTTGGTTAAAACTAGCAACAAACTTCTTATATGGTCCAGTATTTTATTAGTGGCTGGATAAGTACAAAGAGGAGATACAGTCTAAAGAAAACATTAATCTGTTAAAGGCTGAGGAGTGCTGGCTAGTCACCATGGATCAGGAGGTAAAGAGCCAGCCTTTGCTAGGAATTTAAAATGCTGCAGGCAAGTCTATGCTATTTAAACTTTAAAATCCCAGGCAACTTACAAAAGCCTGTTCTTATGTGTCTTCTCGGGTAATTAGAAAGATAATTGAAAGAATCCCTTCACAACAGCTGCCTCCTGAGGTGGCCCTTCAACATCTAAGAGGCCTTGACGGTCCCCATGGTCCCTCCTGCCCACGGCGAAGGAGATGCGGCTCCAGCGCCGATCCACGGGATAAATTCCTTCCTCATGGCAGGGGCCGGCTGGCAGCTGCCGGGCACCGACGTGCCCCGCCAACTCCGCGGGGCGTAAGGTCTTTAATCGGCACTGAACTTGCCTTCCGAAGGAAGGTTTGGGGCATTCCTTCGGATGAGGTTTAGGGCAACTTCCCGCTCCGCAGCCTCCCTCACGACCCACGGGAACGCAGCTGGCGCTCCCCGTATCCCCGCCCCCACCGTGCGGTGTGCCGTGGGACGGGCGCTGGGCTCCGCCGGGACACCGCCCCCCGGCTCCGCACGGCGGGAGGAGCTGCAGGAGGCCGATTTCCGCACCCCACCTCCAGTGGCACCGCCGCCGCTTCGGGAGCGCGGCTGCCCGGCGGGGCGGAGCGGGGCGGGAGCGGCCCCGCACGGCGGAGCCGGGGCCTAGCGCCGGGCAGCGCGGCCTTCCCCGGGACCGACCGGACCCGGGAGCCCCGCGCCCCTGCAGGCTCAGCTCCCCGGGGCCCCAGCGGGGATTCACCCCGGCCCCGGCTCCTCCGCGCCGGGCGCATGTGCGGCGGGTTGGAGGCCGGCCCCCTTCCCCTCCTTCCCCGCCGCCCGGTGCCCCGCGGCGGCGCCCACCTTGGCACTGCGTGTCCATCTCCCGCAGCAGCGAGGCGTTGCGCTGGATGTCCAGCGGCAGCGATTCCACGCACTCCAGGTAGTCCTGCACGTAGAGCGAGAGCAGCCGGGCCCGCTCCCCGCCCGGCGCCGCCGGCCCCGCCACCAGCTGTGGCCCCGCCAGCATCATCCCCCCGCGCCAGCAGCACATCCGCCGCCGCCGCGCCGCCCGCACCGGGCGCGGGGTCCTTGCGGCGGCCCCGCTCCCTTCTCCGTCTTCTCCTCCTCCTCCTCCTCCTGCCGCCGCCCCGCTGCCCTCGGGCGGTCGCGCCCGGGGGACGGTGCGCGCTCGCCGGTCCGGGCCGGGCAGGTGCGGACGCCCCTGCGCGGGGTCCCGCGGGTCGCGCGCCCCTTCCCGCGGTGCCGCCGCCGGAGCGAAACCCCTGCTCGGCGCCCCCGCCCCTGCTCGGAGCGCGCATGCGCGAGGCCCTGCCCTTATAAGGCGCGGCCGGCGGCGCTGCCAGGGGTTCGCATTCTCCCGCCTTCCCCAGGCGCGCGCTCCCGTTGGCCCGGCGCGCGGCGAGGGGCGGCAGCGCGCGCAAGGGGGCGGAGCCTCCCTTAAAGGCGCCGCCGCCGCTTCCGCACCCCGGCGCGGCCGGGACCCGCGCGGGGATCCCCACGGGGGAATGGAGGCAGCGCGGGGTGTTCCTGATTTATCTTCAAAAAACAGCAGTGGTGATTTGTGATGGGCTGTTCTTTAGGGAAGCTGAGTGGCATTTTTATCCTGAAAAACCATTTCAAGAGTATGTTAAATAAAGTGTCAACGAACTTTGGCCTTTTAAAAGCCACTCGCCGAACAGCAAATCTCCAAAATTTGACAGTGTCCTGTCTTTCCCATGCCCATTGCAGAGTTTGTGTCAAATGTTGGCCACAACAATTATAGTAGGGAACAAAAGTTAAATTATACTTTTTGACTATATACTAAAATATCGAGATTTCATCTTCACTTTTCTTTGAGACATTTTTCAGGTCTTAACTACATGAATAATAATTGGTAAGAATAAGGAGAAGAAAATTTATTTTGTAGAGTCTTGAAACACCCTGAGGAGACTTGTATATTTTGCCTTGCTTCATTTATATTTTAGGCATCCAAAATCCAGGGAAAATGCATATGATAAATGTAGCACAAACACAAACAAAAGCCAATCAGAGACGATTTAATTCAGGAATAAAATTTATAAGATTTTTCTAGCCTCCCTGGATGAGGCCTGACACAACCTGATCTGGCTGTGAAGCTGGCTCTGCTTTGGTGGCCTCCCAAAGATCCCATCCAGACTCCTTTTTTCCTGTGATTCTGTCTCCATGTGGTCTGTGCCAAATAGCCCCATGGCTAGTCCTACAGGAAAATTAGTGTTTAACGTGAAGGCAGTCTGCAAGTGTTATTTTCTTAAGACCCTCGCTCACAGAGCTATTTAAACCTTCCTAGCTTCCAAGTCACGCAGGCGCTAAGCAGGTGTTCTACATGGCAGGGATTTTCATATGTCTGGGTCCAAGCTGTTGGGTAATTGTAGCTGCAGTCAGTCAGCTTTGGCCAAGTCAGCAATGTGTTGGCAAGGTCATAAAAATGAAAGAAAACAAAGTTGTAGACAGTACTTGCAAAACATCCTTCACTACACTGATGTCACTCTGGCCAAAAAAACAGGAAGTCTGTAATTCTGTGTCTTCATGTTCTTAAGAGGGCACCTTTATCTCAAAATGAACAATTTTAATTTACAGTGTAACACCTGTAAAAACAGCTGCTTTTTTTTTTTTTTTTTTTTTTTTGTATGTGTGTGTGTGTATATACTGTTACAGGTCAGGTTAATAAATCCTCAGATCATTTTTTGCTACTTGTCTCATTTTTGCACAAATAAATTTGGAAAGTGGCAGAAACATGGTTACCTTGGCTTCCATCAGGACTAACTTACTGAAGCTTTATTGTGCAGCATTCATGTCACTTCTGAGTAACTGAAGTAATTGAGGATTGAATTTTTTTATATGATAATAACAGTTAATCCTTAGTGTACAGGCAAAAAGCACTACCTGTATGACACTGAAAATTACCTGGATTAATATAATTGATACAGTATTGTTGAGAAAGGTGTTGGCTCGTTTGGGTAGTTGTGTTTCTGCTTATAGTAAGTTACAATGGGTGTAACATTCTGCCATCTCATGAAGAAATAAAGCTAAAAATAGGAGATTCCTCTACAGAGCAGAAAAAATAAAGCAAAAATGTCCACTTAAAGTTAACATGTTATTTAAAATTAAATGTTGATTACTGTTAAGAATGAATTTAAACCCCACATTTTGTCATAACTTTTTTTTTTCCTCACGAGAAACTGTGCATGCACTGTCAGTAAAATATAGCCAAGAAAATAATTCATAACATTTGTTACAGGTGCTTTCTGTGCTAAAAGCTTGCTGTTTGTCACTCTGGAGGAAACAGTATCTAAGATACAGCAGAGAAGAGCTAATGACTTCTGAATTTACGTGTTGTCTGCTGCTTTCGAACACTAAAATAAAAATTTAAATTTTGAGGAACCCTAAGAATGCAGCAGTGCACTGGAGGAGATTTCCTTTGGAAAAAGAAGCCTTAGCTTGCTGCATGTTTGAAGCCTCAGGGGAAAGGAAATCAAGAAGAGCCGATTGAATTCTCTGCTTTACTCATGCCTCAAAATGGCTAGGAGCAAGCACAGGAGGAATTTGATGTATTGGGCTCAAGTTTGCAGGTTGATAGACAGCTCTGAGACCCAACTACGTCCCTTCTTTCACTGTCTGCACGTGAGAATATTCTGAAGATAGGAAGAGCAAAACCTTGCTAATTGTAGAGGGGTACAGGCAGAACGATCATATGTTTCCACCAACCCTCTGCTAAGTGGGAAACTGTCAGCTTGAGGGTGTGCTGCATCAATTGTATCTCAAGAGTTGTCTGCCAAGGGTAAGTAATACAGAGGTGTCCTATATCCAGTTTATTTAGATTAATTTATATATCTCTAAACTAACCCCAGTTTTCATGGAGACTAGATTCCAACAGTTTTGTTTCTTTATAATTTACCAGTCTAGGTTTTTAAAGTCCCAACCAGAGTATTCCCCTTCATTTTGTGAAAGATGACTTCATTATATTATGGACTTTACTATGATAAAAATATTTCCAGAAATTTATTTTTCCCAATTGAAGTTTTGCCTCTCATCTTTCATAATCCTGATTTTACATCCTCAAAATGCAGAGGATTCTTGTCCTGTTTTACATAATAATACACAAATTGGTTAGGGGTTTTTTTTGTTTTCATTTTGGTTTGGTTTGGGTGTTTTGTGTCCAGTTTGTTTGTTTTGCTTTGTTTGTTTTTTGTTTGTTTTTAAATTCAGTTTGATTTGGGCCTTTTTTGTTTGATTCAGTTTGGGTTTTTTGTTTGGTTTTGTTTGGGGTTGTTTGGTTTTTTCCCTTGCTTTCTATTGATAAGCCAGGAAGTGTTTCAGGTTGTGGTAAATAAAAAGCAGCAATATTGATGAGGACAAGTCCATAGGGGGCTGTAATTGTGAAAGACCTCCTTAGCATTTAGTAGAAATGCTCAAAGAATGAGCAAAAGAAGTGATTTTTGATGATACATATTTCCTGTCAGAAATCCTTCTCTAACTTCCATGGGATTAAATGAATGAAGAATTATCGAAGATACCACAAAAATAAACAGATTTTAAAAAGTACAAGCCAGATGTAAGAGTCAGCTGAAGGAAGCTATAGGCCATAGCAGAGTTCTGTACAGGCAATATTCTGGGAAGAGGCTATCTTTGCCAGAGATACTACTATGGTTGACCAGGTAAGCTATTCTCAAAAGCTTCTCCAACATCAGATCATCCAAAAAAGATACTTCCCTGTAATGCCAGACATTGCTTTTTGTTTTCCTTAAATATTAGGCTTGATTTATCCGGTGGAACACAAATCAACTATGAATTCAACTATTACTACTTTTCTCTTTCACTTATACAAGTGCAGAATACTTAAGACATGGGCTGACATCACATCACTTCCATAAGATGATAAACTAAGCAGTAGATTTCTTGAAAATACTGGTATGTGCTTTTTTTCCCTGTTTAGCTTCATCCTCAATGATACTGAAGAGCTTTCTAATACCAAGTAACAAATATCCTGCACTTACCAGGAGATGTATGTTCTTCCTCATCCACATCTACTCTGTTTTCTGCCTTTATGCTATAAAAGAAAATCTCTTCCTGAACCTGACTCAGTAACTGGTTGACTTGTATTAACACGGGGAAGAGGGAAGCCACAATATTCTGCTAATTTTTTTCTTTAAGCAGACAGGTTCTGCTTATTTCACAATGAGCAGACTAAAAAAGGGAATAAAAAGCACAGACTAAGTTCACTCCGTGCTTTGTTTTGCAATATTTATTTATCCATTTATTTATTTATTTTTACAGTTCCTTACATTCAGTTTCCATACTCTAATGCCACAGCAAAAAGAGTTTTGACAAATTGGTAGGCCCCAAGCAGGACATGTTAAAAAATTCACTTATATGTGACTTCATTGCTTCCATCAGAGCATACTGATGCGTGGTCACTTTGTTTTGAGTAGAACCACACTGCTTTTTTTTGAGGCTATCAGCTGTGTCTGGAATACCCTCTGGAAATCAGCAGGACCACAGGGGCTATGGAGCATTCTTGGCTGGCACAGGAACTGCATCTTCTTAGAGGAGGGGGACACTGCTGATCAGCTGAGGGGCATCTGGCCACTGCAGTGATAGCACCACATGGATCATTTCCTGTCATTGACAGCATGGGTCTGTGTGTGAAGTAACACTTCTCTGTCTTTCTCTCCAGGAAACAGTTTTCAGACAGTAACTCTTCTTCCTCAGCTACTGTTATAAAGCAGAAATGATCAGTGGGTTTGGTTTCCAGCTCTAGAACCAATCACCATGTGAAAAACCTCGGGAGGTATGCAGATGATATTTAGGGAAGCCAAATTAGAAATGGTAACAAGGTAATCTTACTGCAAACCAAACAACCATCTTTCGTGTCTTACCTCAGCTCTGAAAACTGATCCTCTTTCATTCTAGTAAATGGAAGAATCCACACGAATTTAAGGGAAAAGAACCAAGACCCTTTTGCACATAATAAAGTTTTTTTTCTGTGTTCTTACCTGAGGTACCTACTGACATGGATGCTCCATTTCTGTGATTTTGCTTCTCAGTCATGTTCCTTTTGTAAGGAACAAATATACAGAAGTGCCCCTTTGTAATCATGATTATGAAATGAGGGCAGGCAGTGCACCTGCAGAAAGTTTCAGCTGATGATAGTTAAGACATTCATAATAATCTCCCATATGTAGATGTTAATTTTTCTTTCTAGCTCAGGAAATAAAGACGGGAGTCATCCAGCTAAATATATGGAATGAGAAAGAATCTTAGTATAAATAGGTCTTGCTCCAAAAATGTCTCCATTAACTGTAAGGGGAGCCCAGGTCTCTTGTCACAGATGTCAGTGAGATGAGTTCCACTCTGTATTCAAAAATGGGGTAATTACATGCCTATGATTACCATTTATGAATTTCAAAATTCCCCTGAAAACTTGGACAGAGTTTTGGCATACATCATTAAAACTGTAACAAACAGGAGGAAGCCTCATTTTATTTCCCTTCTAGTGTGGATTTTTTTTTTCTCCTTAAGAATCTGCTTATTCTAACCTAGTAAAAATGATTAATTTCTAGTGCAACTGAGAAGTAACCACAAATAGCACTAGAAAGTAATTTCATATCTTCAAAATAATCCTGTAGCATCAAATCACCCACCTTAGGGGTTTTCCAGTGGTGCTTCTGTTAAGCAAATTTTTCTGTGCCATCATTACTCCAAGTTATCAAAAAGTAGTATTATCCTTTCCTACTAGGATATGACCAATGTACGGGGTTGGTTTTTTCCCCCAAAAAACAGACAGAGATTACATATGCTTTATTATTCAGTTGTAATTGTGAGGAAAAAACCCGAGATTAATAGATTCCTGCCTCTCAAACATCCTCTCCCCCAAAATAATGAGAAATGTGGCATTTACTCCAAACTAAAGGAGGCTTTAGCCTGGAAGACTGCTGTCAAAATATAGGCAGCATCTGAACATGGAACTTAGCTACAGTTAAAATTACAGAAAGAGGAGGTGAGGCTGGAAGGGACCATAGTGAGTCATCTGGTCCAATTTCCCTGCTCAGGCTGGGTCCCCTAGAGCACATTGCACAGGTTGTGTCCATACAGCTTTTGAACCTCTCTAGAGATGGCAACTCCACAATTTCTCTGGACAATCTGTTCCAGTGTTTGGTTACCTGCACAGTTAAGATCTTCCTTGTATTCAGGTGGAACTTCCTATATATCTATTTCTGCATGTTGGCCCTTGTCCTATTTCTTGGTACCACCTAGAAGAGCCTGGCTCCATCCTCTTGACACCCTTCCTTTGGATACTTATAGACAGTGATAAGATCCTCTCTCAGCTGTCTCTTCTGCAGGCTAGGCACTGGAGGATTTCAAATGTAAAATGTAAAACAACAGAGGACTTAGTAAATCCATTGGTTAGATCAGTTTTCTTACTACTGACAAAATATATTTTGCCCAATGTGATTAATCTCTCATATTGAGTCCTTTTGCAGCCCACTTCGGCTTAACAGTGAATGTTACTTGACCATCAGTGGCAATGAAAATTTTAAAGGGCTGCAGGCTCAGATGATGGAGCTAAATAATGTTTTTCTAGTTGCAGGAATGTTACTAGAAAAGGAAAATGCATAGCTGCTAACCACTGTAACTCATTCTTCCAGTACCTTAGGAGCAGGCAGTAGTGCTCAGAAATTATCATGCACCATTTTCATAATTAGCCAGTAACATATTTGAAACTGTTACAGGGTATCAACATAAAACCTATTTTCTTAAATGCTTGTCTGTGAGTGAGTGTTAATTAATGACAGACTAAAAATTGAATGTTTCCTCACAGCAGATTTAATGACAGCATTTTCTTAAAAATGCTTAACCCACCTAATAGCAGTACCTTTGCTGTGGCAGTGGCAACTAACAGAACCATCTAAAAGGGATAAACACAAACACAAGTTAGGTGCTGTTACCTAACAAAGAGGATGGCATATTATATGTTAGGCAAAAAAATATCTAGCTTACAGAAAAACTTTAAAAATACAGATGGTGCTTTTATTTCCTCTGTATTTTGCAACTTACAAGCTGGGGGACAGATTTGCCCAGAGAAAGAGAGAGACAGCATCAAGATTCTTTCAGTCTCTGGACCACTAGACCATGTTGTGTCAGCTTAGTTTAACCTATAGGCAAGAGAAGTTTGATGTTTGATGTATTCTCTCCTGCTAACACATTTGAAGAACAACATTTACCATAAACTAAAAATGAGACCATTTTGTTCACACATGCATGGAACCAGTTCAAATCATTAAGGCATTATAGTGCAATTTTAGGGGCAAAAAAGAAAAGCAAGCACACATCAGTCACTGCACAAGCTTCGGCTTGTCCCCACAAGCTTGACTGTGGTCTTCAGCCTGCATAACAGGTGCTTCATAGAGCTTTAGATATATCCTTTTAGTAGATGAAACTGGGACACTGAGACTTTGCCACAGTTTCTCAGCCAAAAAAACAAGACTTCATAGAGCTGTGCCCCAGTTTAGTTGTTTCTTTAGGGATGGGTTCTTTGAAAGCGTTTTAACTTGAAATCTCTCTTTCCCCACATACATATAGGTGATCACATGCAGGTTCACAGGGGAAAAGAAAGACACTTGATAGTTCAAGTGGCTAAGACAGCAAGCAAAATAACAGCTCGAGCCAGGTGGTTTCTGAGCCCCTGGTGCACCCTTTCAGGGCTCTCATGTTCTGCAGAGGTGCTCTCTGCTCTGCACACTTGTCTCCTCTGCCTAGTGTGAGCTCTGACATGGCTGGAAATAGGTCACCATGAAGATGTTGCTGGAAGAGGAACAGCAGGTGTTGGAAACTAACTGTACTGTGGCTGCATATGGGCCACATGTCTGAGGCTCAACCAAAGAGAAAGACACCGTTTAGCACACCTGGGCTCGCCACAGGAACTTCAAAAATACCAAAACAGAATGAACCAGAAGGAAGCATTGTTCTCTGGCCGCTTGGGATATTTTAGGGTAAAGCAACAAAGATAATTTGGGTAAGGTAATAAGCCACTTATTTTGGGTGTGAAATGCCCGAATTTTATGTCATTTTGGGTATTTCTGTCGTGTTTTATACCCAGACATGACTGTAGCACAGCAGAGGGTTTTTATTCCACAGCTGAGCATGATGATGTGCTATTTGCTTGACATACTAGAGGCAAGAGCGGCACTGCCTACGAAATTCATTCAGTTTGTCAGCAGGGCAGCAGCATCTCGCAGAGTTAGTACCTGGGAGTTAAGCATGAGAATCTAATTAAAGTGGGCAAATAACACTGCCCACCGAGCCCTCCTGTGCTGCTGCCGCGGCAGAGTGCTTCCATCGGGCCTCTCGCTACCTCCTGCAGCAGGGAAAGAGGGAAAGAAAGCCTTCTCAGGCAGCTAAGTGATCCGCCCGAAGTGCCTTCCCACTTCAATATGCTCGAGTTGGACATTAGGAGGAATTTCTTCACAGAAAGGATTGCAAAGCATTGAAACAGACTGCCCACGGAGGCGGTGTCACCGTCCCTGAAGGAGTTTAAAGAAAGACGACAAGGTACTTAGTGCCATGGTCCGGTTGACAAGATGGTGCTCTGTCAAAAGTTGGACTCGATAATCTCAAAGGTGTTTTCTAACCTAAATGACTCTGCCAGGAGGCACCTGAACGCTAGCGGGTATGAGCAGCAGGGCGGCGCGGGCCGCCACAGCGGGGGGAGCAGCGTGTGCCCCTCACGCTTTGCTGTGCCCGCGCAAGGCTGTGGGATGTGGACGGTGAGTCCCACTCTGAGCTGCCCCGCCGGCAAAAGAGGATGACCTGAGAGTGAGCCCCGTTCTGTTGGCGCGACGGCCGCGCTACCTGCGTGTCTGTGGCCGTGACGAGAGCCCGCCCCGCGCTCACCCGCTCGGCCCGCGGGCGTCTCGGCGGAAGGTAGCGTGAGGCGGCGGCGGGCGGGGGCGCGGCAGCGCCCGGCACTCTCTGCCGGCGGTCCGGGGACTTTCCCCTAGGCGGGCGCGGGGCCCATGAGGAACACAAGTCCTCCGTGCGTAGCCTAGCGAGCAGGTCTTCAGAACATCCCGGCATCCAGCACTTACGAACGGGGCTATATAAGCCACAGCAGATAGGATAACTTCTAGGGCAGGGTGAGTGATTGTTTCCATCGCGTTTGCCGCTCTGCTGGTCTCCGCAGACAATGCACAGCGGGCGGGCGGTCTGGCCGTCCCCTAGGGCCGCCAGGGCTCTGGGTGGCCGCAGAAGACGACCACGGAGGGACGGAGCGGCGCCGGGAACACGCTATGCAAATAGAGCGCTCGGCCCCGCCCCGAGCCGGGCGGGCGCGCAGCCCCGCCCCGTGGCCGCCGCCGGGGCCGCCCCAGCCGCGGCTAGCAGCAGCACGGACCTGCCCTGCGTGCGTAGGCTGTGCTAGAGTCCCCAGAGGAAACGCGAGTCACTTCCTGATGGTCCGTACAAAAAACGGGGTCGGTTTTCCTTTCGCTTGGTTGGTTGTGGTTGGCTTTGTCCCCCAGAGACAACTCTGCACACCTACAGTGTAAGTGCAGGTGTTCTCCCCGGCCCTCGTCAGCGGGTCTGACAGTAAAGACCAGCATCCCAGTCGCTAGAGACCAGGACAGTACCTGGAGGAGAGACACAGCGATTTTAGAACTGACAAGACTGCACAAACGCTGCTTGCCACAGCCAGCTCTTTCAATTTCTTTCTTTCTTCCTCTAGGGCTAATGAAACGTTAGTTCTCATTCAAATAGCTGAATAGTGCTTATTCACTTGTTCATGAATCCGTGTGTTGAGCTGCTTTCCATGCAGAATGTGAAATAAAAATAACACACTTCAGCTTTCAGTTTCTATTAAGAGTAGCTACAGACTTGTTCTTTAATGATTCACAACCAAACATCAAAGAGGAATAACATCCAAGATTTTTAAAAAAGTAATCCTAAGCCAGGTCATTTTAAAAAGGCATCTAGCACCTCAGCCTTTTAACACAGTTGCCCTAAAAGCCCCTTGAGGTCAGTGAATACTGAGAGCTTTGCTTTACAGAGGAGAAACACAGGTTTTCACATTACAACACGTGCTGCGATTCTGGACCAGAGATCTGGAGATGACCAAACTAACAGCAGAGAAAGCTGTACTACAGAGGGCACAGGATGCAACTCCTGCCCCACAAGCACAGTCCTTACACGTGTCTACCTGAACAGGGTAAGGACTTGAAAACAGATCTCACACTTCCCACCATGAATATCACAGCTCCTATGCACAGCACGAAGCTTGCCCTGCGCTAGAAGCAGAAACCAATTCCTGCGCTAAGATGCAATTTAGCAGACAACATTCCCGACACCGGGTGGTGCTCCAGGAATGCCAAGGGGAACTCCTGAGAAATCTAACTAGGGTGCAGGGCCACTGGGGCACAGAAACATGGGTGAGGTGGAGGAATCTCAACCAGCCATCCAGAAGTGTGAGTGCCTTGCAGGTGCTATGGACTGGACAGCCACTGCTGTTCAAAAGCACACAGAGTACAGTGTAAACACCACAGTGGTTTAGTCCCAAAAATTACAAAATAACTGGAAGTGGACGTATGTACTACTGAGATCCCAGAAATCCCTATTTGTTCCTTTAGCACTTGATCAATGGATCTGTCAGTCAAGTGTAAGGACACCACTAAATGATGCTAACTACTGTAATAGGACAAGATTAATTCAAAAAAGCACTGAAGACATTATGTTTTTACAATTACATGT